>NC_079478.1:20883652-21183652 GCF_026230105.1 Diorhabda sublineata
ATCTCGTAAACTAATACACGTATTTCCACACGAATTGAACCAATCGAAAGAGTGAATCAAGAGTGAGATTTTGATATATCATATGTTGAGGTTGGGTGGATTATTTCGAGATTCAACCGGTATACAAAAATGGAGATTTGTCGGCAAATAACTCGTAAACTAATACACGTATTTTCTCACGATTTGAACCAATCGAAAGAGTGAATCCAGAGGAAGATTCCATTATATCATATGTTGAGGTTGGGTAAAATATACTGAGATTCAACAGGTATACACAATCAAAGATATATCGGCGAATAACTCGTAAACTAATACACGAATTTCCACACGATTTGAACCAATCGAAAGGTTGAATTGAAAGGAAGATTTCGATATATCATATCTTGAGGTAGAGTGGAATATTTAAAGATTCAACAGTTATACAAATCGAAGATTAATCGGCAAATAACTTGTGAGCTAATACACGTATTTCCACACGATTTGAACCAATCGAAAGGTTGAATTGAATGGAAGATTTTGATAAATCATATGTTGAGGTTGGGTGGAATATTTCAAGATTCAACAGGTATAGAAAATCGAAGATTCATCGGCAAATAACTCGTAAACTAATACACGTATTTTCTCACGATTTGAACCAATCGAATGGTTGGATTGAAAGGAAGATTTTGATAATTCATATGTTGAGGTTGGGTGGAATATTTCGAGATTCAACAGGTATACAAAATCGAAGATTTATCGGCAAATAACTTGTAAACTAATACACGTATTTCCCAATGATTCGAACCAATCGAAAGAATGAATCCAGAGGAAGATTTCATTATATCATATGTTGAGGTTGGGTGAAATATACTGAGTTTCAACAGGTATACAAAATCGAAGATTTAGCGACAAATAACTAGTAAACTAATACACGTATTTATACACGATTTGAACCAATCGAAAGACTGAAACCAGAGGGAGATTTTGATATATCATATGTTGAGGTTGTGTGGAATATTTCGAGATTCAACAGGTATACAAAATCGAAGATTAGTCGGCAAATAACTCGTAAGCTAATACACGTATTTCATCACGATTTGAAGAAATCGAAAGGTTTAATTGAAAGGAAGATTTTGATGAATCATATGTTCAAGTTGGGTGGAATATTTCAAGTTTTAACAGGTATACAGAATCGAAGATTTATCGGCAAATAGCTCGTAAACTAATACACGTATTTGCACACGATATGATCCAATCGAAAGGTTGAATTGAAAGGAAGATTTTGATAAATCATATGTTGAGATTGGGTGGAATATTTCGAGATTCAACTGGTATAATATATCGGCAAATAACTCGTAAAATGATACACGTATTTCCACACGAATTGAACCAATCGAAAGACTGAATCAAGAGTGAGATTTTGATATATCATATGTTGAGGTTGGGTGGATTATTTCGAGATTCAACCGGTACACAAAATCGAAGATTTATCGGCAAATAACTCGTAAACTAATACACGTATATCCACACGAATTGAACCAATCGAAAGAGTGAATCAAAAGTGAGATTATGATATATCATATGTTGAGGTTGGGTGGAATATTTCTAGATTCAACACGTATACAAAATCGAAGATTTGTCGGCAAATAACTCGTAAACTGATACACGTATTTCCACACGATTTGAACCAATCGAAAGGTTGAATTGTAAGGAAGATTTTGATGAATCATATGTTGAGGTTGGGTGGAATATTTCGAGATTCAACAGGTATAGAAAATCGAAGATTTATCGGCAAATAACTCGTAAACTAATACACGTATTTTCTCACGATTTGAACCAATCGAATGGTTGGATTGAAAGGAAGATTTTGGTAATTCATATGTTGAGGTTGGGTGGAATATTTCGAGATTCAACAGGTATACAAATCGAAGATTTAGCGGCAAATAACTCGTAAACTAATACACGTATTTTCACACGATTTGAACCAATCGAAAGACTGTATCAAGAGTGAGATTTTGATATATCATATGTTGAGGTTGTGTGGAATATTTCGAGATTCCAATTGGTATACAAAATCGAAGATTTGTCGGAAAATAACTCGTAAACTAATACACGTATTTCCACACGATTTGAACCAATCGAAAGGTTGGATTGAAAGGAAGATTTTGATAATTCATATGTTGAGGTTGGGTGGAATATTTCGAGATTCAACTGGTATAATATATCGGCAAATAACTCGTAAACCAATACACGTATTTCCACACGCATTGAACCAATCGAAAGACAGAATCAAGAGTGAGATTTTGATATATCATATGTTGAGGTTGGATCGATTATTTCGAGATTCAACCGGTATACAAAATCGAAGATTTATCGGCAAATAACTCGCAAACTAATACACGTATTTTCTCACGATTTGAACCAATCGAAAGAGTGAATCCAGAGGAAGATTCCATTATATCATATGTTGAGGTTGGGTAAAATATACTGAGATTCAACAGGTATACACAATCAAAGATATATCGGCGAATAACTCGTAAACTAATACACGAATTTCCACACGATTTGAACCAATCGAAAGGTTGAATTGAAAGGAATATTTTGATAAATCATATGTTGAGGTTGGGTGGAATATTTCGAGATTCAAATTGGTATACAAAATCGAAGATTTGTCGGCAAGTGACTCGTAAACTAATACACGTATTTCCATCCACACGATTTGAACCAATCGAAAGGTTGAATTGAAAGGAAGATTTTGATAAATCATATGTTGAGGTTGTGTGGAATATTTCGAGATTCAACAGGTTCAATATATCGGCCAATAACTCGTAAACTAATACACGTATTCCCACACGAATTGAACCAATCGAAAGACTGAATCAAGAGTGAGATTTTGATATATCATATGTTGAGTTTGGGTGGAATATTTCGAGATTCAACATGTATACAAAATCGAAGATATATCGGCGTATAACTCGTAAACTAATACACGAATTTCCACACGATTTGAACCAATCGAAAGGTTGAATTGTAAGGAAGATTTCGATAAATCATATCTTGAGGTAGGGTGGAATATTTAAAGATTCAACAGGTATACAAATCGAAGATTTATCGGCGAATAACTCGTAAACTAATACACGAATTTCCACACGATTTGAACCAATCGAAAGGTTGAATTGAAAGGAAGATTTCGATATATCATATCTTGAGGTAGAGTGGAATATTTAAAGATTCAACAGTTATACAAATCGAAGATTAATCGGCAAATAACTTGTGAGCTAATACACGTATTTCCACACGATTTGAACCAATCGAAAGGTTGAATTGAAAGGAAGATTTTGATAAATCATATGTTGAGGTTGGGTGGAATATTTCAAGATTCAACAGGTATAGAAAATCGAAGATTCATCGGCAAATAACTCGTAAACTAATACACGTATTTTCTCACGATTTGAACCAATCGAATGGTTGGATTGAAAGGAAGATTTTGATAATTCATATGTTGAGGTTGGGTGGAATATTTCGAGATTCAACAGGTATACAAAATCGAAGATTTATCGGCAAATAACTTGTAAACTAATACACGTATTTCCCAATGATTCGAACCAATCGAAAGAATGAATCCAGAGGAAGATTTCATTATATCATATGTTGAGGTTGGGTGAAATATACTGAGTTTCAACAGGTATACAAAATCGAAGATTTAGCGACAAATAACTAGTAAACTAATACACGTATTTATACACGATTTGAACCAATCGAAAGACTGAAACCAGAGGGAGATTTTGATATATCATATGTTGAGGTTGTGTGGAATATTTCGAGATTCAACAGGTATACAAAATCGAAGATTAGTCGGCAAATAACTCGTAAGCTAATACACGTATTTCATCACGATTTGAAGAAATCGAAAGGTTTAATTGAAAGGAAGATTTTGATGAATCATATGTTGAAGTTGGGTGGAATATTTCAAGTTTTAACAGGTATACAGAATCGAAGATTTATCGGCAAATAGCTCGTAAACTAATACACGTATTTCCACACGATATGATCCAATCGAAAGGTTGAATTGAAAGGAAGATTTTGATAAATCATATGTTGAGATTGGGTGGAATATTTCGAGATTCAACTGGTATAATATATCGGCAAATAACTCGTAAAATGATACACGTATTTCCACACGAATTGAACCAATCGAAAGACTGAATCAAGAGTGAGATTTTGATATATCATATGTTGAGGTTGGGTGGATTATTTCGAGATTCAACCGGTACACAAAATCGAAGATTTATCGGCAAATAACTCGTAAACTAATACACGTATATCCACACGAATTGAACCAATCGAAAGAGTGAATCAAAAGTGAGATTATGATATATCATATGTTGAGGTTGGGTGGAATATTTCTAGATTCAACACGTATACAAAATCGAAGATTTGTCGGCAAATAACTCGTAAACTGATACACGTATTTCCACACGATTTGAACCAATCGAAAGGTTGAATTGTAAGGAAGATTTTGATGAATCATATGTTGAGGTTGGGTGGAATATTTCGAGATTCAACAGGTATAGAAAATCGAAGATTTATCGGCAAATAACTCGTAAACTAATACACGTATTTTCTCACGATTTGAACCAATCGAATGGTTGGATTGAAAGGAAGATTTTGGTAATTCATATGTTGAGGTTGGGTGGAATATTTCGAGATTCAACAGGTATACAAATCGAAGATTTAGCGGCAAATAACTCGTAAACTAATACACGTATTTTCACACGATTTGAACCAATCGAAAGACTGTATCAAGAGTGAGATTTTGATATATCATATGTTGAGGTTGTGTGGAATATTTCGAGATTCCAATTGGTATACAAAATCGAAGATTTGTCGGAAAATAACTCGTAAACTAATACACGTATTTCCACACGATTTGAACCAATCGAAAGGTTGGATTGAAAGGAAGATTTTGATAATTCATATGTTGAGGTTGGGTGGAATATTTCGAGATTCAACTGGTATAATATATCGGCAAATAACTCGTAAACCAATACACGTATTTCCACACGCATTGAACCAATCGAAAGACAGAATCAAGAGTGAGATTTTGATATATCATATGTTGAGGTTGGATGGATTATTTCGAGATTCAACCGGTATACAAAATCGAAGATTTATCGGCAAATAACTCGCAAACTAATACACGTATTTTCTCACGATTTGAACCAATCGAAAGAGTGAATCCAGAGGAAGATTCCATTATATCATATGTTGAGGTTGGGTAAAATATACTGAGATTCAACAGGTATACACAATCAAAGATATATCGGCGAATAACTCGTAAACTAATACACGAATTTCCACACGATTTGAACCAATCGAAAGGTTGAATTGAAAGGAATATTTTGATAAATCATATGTTGAGGTTGGGTGGAATATTTCGAGATTCAAATTGGTATACAAAATCGAAGATTTGTCGGCAAGTGACTCGTAAACTAATACACGTATTTCCATCCACACGATTTGAACCAATCGAAAGGTTGAATTGAAAGGAAGATTTTGATAAATCATATGTTGAGGTTGTGTGGAATATTTCGAGATTCAACAGGTTCAATATATCGGCCAATAACTCGTAAACTAATACACGTATTCCCACACGAATTGAACCAATCGAAAGACTGAATCAAGAGTGAGATTTTGATATATCATATGTTGAGTTTGGGTGGAATATTTCGAGATTCAACATGTATACAAAATCGAAGATATATCGGCGTATAACTCGTAAACTAATACACGAATTTCCACACGATTTGAACCAATCGAAAGGTTGAATTGTAAGGAAGATTTCGATAAATCATATCTTGAGGTAGGGTGGAATATTTAAAGATTCAACAGGTATACAAATCGAAGATTTATCGGCAAATAACTTGTGAGATAATACACGCATTTCCACACGATTTGAACCAATCGAAGGGTTGAATTGAAAGGAAGATTTTGATAAATCATATGTTGAGATTGGGTGGAATATTTCGAGATTCAACAGGTATACAAAATCGAAGATTTATCGGCAAATAACTCGTAAACTAATACACGTATTTATACACGATTTGAACCAATCGAAAGACTGAAACCAGAGGGAGATTTTGATATATCATATGTTGAGGTTATGTGGAATATTTCGAGATTCAACAGGTATACAAAATCGAAGATTAGTCGGCAAATAACTCGTAAGCTAATACACGTTTTTCATCACGATTTGAAGCAATCGAAAGGTTTAATTGAAAGGAAGATTTCGATGAATCATATGTTGAAGTTGGGTGGAATATTTCAAGTTTTAACAGGTATACAGAATCGAAGATTTATCGGCAAATAGCTCGTAAACTAATACACGTATTTCCACACGATATGATCCAATCGAAAGGTTGAATTGAAAGGAAGATTTTGATAAATCATATGTTGAGATTGGGTGGAATATTTCGAGATTCAACTGGTATAATATATCGGCAAATAACTCGTAAAATGATACACGTATTTCCACACGAATTGAACCAATCGAAAGACTGAAACAAGAGTGAGATTTTGATATATCATATGTTGAGGTTGGGTGGATTATTTCGAGATTCAGCCGGTATACAAAATCGAAGATTTATCGGCAAATAACTCGTAAACTAATACACGTATATCCACACGAATTGAACCAATCGAAAGAGTGAATCAAGAGTGAGATTTTGATATATCATATGTTGAGGTTGGGTGGAATATTTCGAGATTCAACACGTATACAAAATCGAAGATTTGTCGGCAAATAACTTGTAAACTGATACACGTATTTCCACACGATTTGAACCAATCGAAAGGTTGAATTGTAAGGAAGATTTTGATAAATCATATGTTGAGGTTGGGTGAAATATTTCGAGATTCAACAGGTATAGAAAATCGAAGATTCATCGGCAAATAACTCGTAAACTAATACACGTATTTTCTCACGATTTGAACCAATCGAATGGTTGGATTGAAAGGAAGATTTTGATAATTCATATGTTGAGGTTGGGTTTAATATTTCGAGATTCAACAGGTATAAAAAATCGAAGATTTATCGGCAAGTAACTTGTAAACTAATACATGTATTTCCCAATGATTCGAACCAATCGAAAGAATGAATCCAGAGGAAGATTTCATTATATCATATGTTGAGGTTGGGTGAAATATACTGAGATTCAATAGGTATACAAAATCGAAGATTAGCGGCAAATAACTCGTAAACTAATACACGTATTTTCACACGATATGAACCAATCGAAAGACTGTATCAAGAGAGAGATTTTGATATATCATATGTTGAGGTTGTGTGGAATATTTCGAGATTCAACAGGTATACAAAATCGAAGATTAATCGGCAAATAACTCGTAAGCTAATACACGTATTTCATCACGATTTGAAGCAATCGGAAGGTTGAATTGAAAGGAAGATTTTGATGAATCATATGATAAAGTTGGGTGGAATATTACGAGTTTTAACAGGCATACAAAATCGAAGATTCATCGGCAAATAACTCGTAAACTAATACACGTATTTCCACACGATTTGAACCAATCGAAAGGTTGAATTGAAAGGAAGATTTTGATAAATCATATGTTGAGGTTGGGTGGAATATTTCGAGATTCAACAGGTTTAGAAAATCGAAGATTTATCGGCAAATAACTCGTAAACTAATACACGTATTTTCTCAAGATTTGAACCAATCGAAAGGTTGGATTGAAAGGAAGATTTTGATAATTCATATGTTGAGGTTGGGTGGAATATTTCGAGATCCAACAGGTATACAAAATCGAAGATTTATCGGCAAATAACTTGTAAACTAATACACGTATTTCCCAACGATTCGAACCAATCGAAAGAATGAATCCAGAGGAAGATTTCGTTATATCATATGTTGAGGTTGGGTGAAATATACTGAGATTCAACAGGTATACAAAATCGAAGATTTATCGGCAAATAACTCGTAAACTAAAACACGTATTTATACACGATTTGAACCAATCGAAAGACTGAAACCAGAGGGAGATTTTGATATATCATATGTTGAGGTTGTGTGGAATATTTCGAGATTCAACAGGTATACAAAATCGAAGATTAGTCGGCAAAAAACTCGTAATCTAATACACGTATTTCATCACGATTTGAAGCAATCGAAAGGTTGAATTGAAAGGAAGATTTTGATGAATCATATGTTGAAGTTGGGTGGAGTATTTCAAGTTTTAATAGGTATACAGAATCGAAGATTTATCGGCAAATAGCTCGTAAACTAATACACGTATTTCCACACGATTTGATCCAATCGAAAGGTTGAATTGAAAGGAAGATTTTGATAAATCATATGTTGAGTTTGGGTGGAATATTTCGAGATTCAACAGGTATACAAAATCGAAGATTTATCGGCAAATAACTCGTTAACTAATACACGTATTTATACACGATTTGAACCAATCGAAAGACTGAAACCAGAGGGAGATTTTGATATATCATATGTTGAGGTTGTGTGGAATATTTCGAGATTCAACAGGTATACAAAATCGGAGATTAGTCGGCAAATAACTCGTAAGCTAATATACGTATTTCATCACGATTTGAAGCAATCGAAAGGTTGAATTGAAAGAAAGATTTTGATGAATCATTTGTTGAAGTTGGGTGGAATATTTCAAGTTTTAACAGGTATAGAGAATCGAAGATTTATCGGCAAATAGCTCGTAAACTAATACACGTATTTCCACACGATTTGATCCAATCGAAAGGTTGAATTGAAAGGAAGATTTTGATAAATCATATGTTGAGATTGGGTGGAATATTTCGAGATTCAACTGGTATAATATATCGGCAAATAACTCGTAAAATGATACACGTATTTCCACACGAATTGATCCAATCGAAAGACTGGATCAAGAGTGAGATTTTGATATATAATATGTTGAGGTTGGGTAGATTATTTCGAGATTCAACCGGTATACAAAATCGAAGATTTATCGGCAAATAACTCGTAAACTAATACACGTATTTCCACACGAATTGAACCAATCGAAAGAGTGAATCAAGAGTGAGATTTTGATATATCATATGTTGAGGTTGGGTGGAATATTTCGAGATTCAACAGGTATACGAAATCGAAGATTTGTCGGCAAATAACTCGTAAACTGATACACGTATTTCCACACGATTTGAACCAATCGAAAGGTTGAATTGAAAAGAAGATTTTGATAAATCATATGTTGAGGTTGGGTGGAATATTTCGAGATTCAACAGGTATAGAAAATCGAAGATTCATCGGCAAATAACTCGTAAACTAATACACGTATTTTCTCACGATTTGAACCAATCGAAAGACTGAAACCAGAGGGAGATTTTGATTTATCATATGTTGAGGATGGGTGGAATATTCCGAGAATCAACAGGTATGGAAAATCGAAGATTTATTATAAAATAATTCGTAAACTAATACACGTATTTTCACACGATTTGAACCAATCGAAAGACTGTATCAAGAGTGAGATTTTGATATATCATATGTTGAGGTTGTGTGGAATATTTCGAGATTCAACAGGTATACAAAATCGAAGATTAATCGGCAAATAACTCGTAAGCTAATACACGTATTTCCACACGATTTGAACCAATCGAAAGGTTGATTGTAAGGAAGATTTTGATAAATCATATGTTAAGGTGGGGTGGAATATTTCGAGATTCAACAGGTATAGAAAATCGAAGATTCATCGGCAAATAACTTGTAAACCAATACACGTATTTCCCAACGATTCGAACCAATCGAAAGAATGAATCCAGAGGAAGATTTCATTATATCATATGTTGAGGTTGGGTGGATTATTTCGAGATTCAACCGGTATACAAAATCGAAGATTTATCGGCAAATAACTCGTAAACTAATACACGTATATCCACACGAATTGAACCAATCGAAAGAGTGAATCAAGAGTGATATTCTGATATATCATATGTTGAGGTTGGGTGGAATATTTCGAGATTCAACAGGTATACAAAATCGAAGATTTGTCGGCAAATAACTCGTAAACTGATACACGTATTTTCTCACGATTTGAACCAATCGAATGGTTGGATTGAAAGGAAGATTTTTATAAATCATATGTTGAGGTTGGGTGGAATATTTCGAGATTCAACAGGTATACAAAATCGAAGATTAATCGGCAAATAACTCGTAAGCTAATACACGTATTTCATCACGATTTGAAGCAATCGAAAGGTTGAATTGAAAGGAAGATTTTGATGAATCATATGATGAAGTTGGGTGGAATATTACGAGTTTTAACAGGCATACAAAATCGAAGATTTATCGGCAAATAACTCGTAAACTAATACACGCATTTCATCACGATTTGAACCAATCGAAAGGTTGAATTGAAAGGAAGATTTTGATAGAACATATGTTGAGGTTGGGTGGAATATTTCGAGATTCAACTGGTATAATATATCGGCAAATAGCTCGTAAACAAATACACGTATTTTCACACGAATTGAACAAATCGAAAGACTGAATCAAGAGTGAGATTTTGATATATCATATGTTGAGGTTGGGTGGATTATTTCGAGATTCAACCGGTATACAAAATCGAAGATTTATCGGCAAATATCTCGTAAACTAATACAGGTATTTCCACACGATTTGAACCAATCGAAAGGTTGAATTGAAAGGAAGATTTCGATAAATTATATGTTGAGGTTGGGTGGAATATTTCGAGATTCAACTGGTATAATATATCGGCAAATAACTCGTAAACTTATACACGTATTTCCACACGCATTGAACCAATCGAAAGACTGAATCAAGAGTGAGATTTTGATATATCATATGTAGAGGTTGGGTGGATTAATTCGAGATTCAACAGGTATACAAAATCGAAGATTTATCGGCAAATATCTCGTAAACTAATACAGGTATTTCCACACGATTTGAACCAATCGAAAGGTTGAATTGAAAGGAAGATTTCGATAAATCATATGTTGAGGTTGGGTGGAATATTTCGAGATTAAACTGGTATAATATATCGGCAAATAACTCGTAAACTTATACACGTATTTCCACACGAATTGAACCAATCGAAAGGGTGAATCAAGAGTGAGATTTTGATATATCATATGTTGAGGTTGGGTGGAATATTTCGAGATTCAACTGGTATAATATATCGGCAAATAGCTCGTAAACAAATACACGTATTTTCACACGAATTGAACAAATCGAAAGACTGAATCAAGAGTGAGATTTTGATATATCATATGTTGAGGTTGGGTGGATTATTTCGAGATTCAACCGGTATACAAAATCGAAGATATGTCGGCAAATAACTCGTAAACTAATACACCTATTTCCACACGATTTGAACCAATCGAAAGGTTGAATTGAAAGGAAGATTTCGATAAATCATATGTTGAGGTTGGGTGGAATATTTCGAGATGCAACAGGTATAATATATCGGCGAATAACTCGTAAACTAATACACGTATTTTCACACGATTCGAGCCAATCGAAAAGTTGAATCAAGAGTGAGATTTTGATATATCATATGTTGAGGTTGTGTAGAATATTTCGAGATTCAACAGGTATACAAAATCGAAGATTAGTCGGCAAATAACTCGTAAGCTAATACACGTATTTCATCACAATTTGAAGCAATCGAAAGGTTGAATTGAAAGGAAGATTTTGATGAATCATATGTTGAAGTTGGGTGGAATATTTCAAGTTTTAACAGGTATACAGAATCGAAGATTTATCGGCAAATAGCTCGTAAATTAATACACGTATTTCCACACGATTTGATCCAATCGAAAGGTTGAATTGAAAGGAAGATTTTGATAAATCATATGTTGAGATTGGGTGGAATATTTCGAGATTCAACTGGTATAATATATCGGTAAATAACTCGTAAAATGATACACGTATTTCCACACGAATTGATCCAATCGAAAGACGGGATCAAGAGTGAGATTTTGATATATCATATGTTGAGGTTGGGTAGATCATTTCGAGATTCAACCGGTATACAAAATCGAAGATTTATCGGCAAATAACTTGTAAGCTAATACACGTATTTCCACACGATTTGAACCAATTGAAAGGTTGAATTGAGAGGAAGAGTTTGATAAATCATATGTCGAGGTTTGGTGAAATATTTCGAGATTCAACAGGTATCCAAAATCGAAGATTTTTTGCAATAAACTCGTAAACTGATACACATATTTCCACACGATTTGAACCAATCCAAAGAATAAATTGAAAGGAAGATTTTGATAAATCATATGTTGAGGTTGGGTGGAATATCTCGAGATTCAACAGGTATACAAAATCGAAGATTTAACGGCAAATAGCTCGTAAACTAATACACGTATTTCCACACGATATGAACCAATCGAAAAGTTGAATTGAGAGGAAGATTTTTGTAAATCATATGTTGAGGTTGGGTGGAATATTTCGAGATGCAACAGGTATAATATATCGGCAAATAACTCGTAAGCTAATACACGTATTTCATCACAATTTGAAGCAATCGAAAGGTTGAATTGAAAGGAAGATTTTGATGAATCATATGTTGAAGTTGGGTGGAATATTTCAAGTTTTAACAGGTATACAGAATCGAAGATTTATCGGCAAATAGCTCGTAAACTAATACACGTATTTCCACACGATTTGAACCAATCGAAAGGTTGAATTGAAAGGAAGATTTCGATAAATCATATGTTGAGGTTGGGTGGAATATTTCGAGATTCAACTGGTATAATATATCGGCAAATAACTCGTAAACTTATACACGTATTTCCACACGAATTGAACCAATCGAAAGACTGAATCAAGAGTGAGATTTTGATATATCATATGTTGAGGTTGGGTGGATTATTTCGAGATTCAACCGGTATACAAAATCGAAGATTTATCGGCAAATATCTCGTAAACTAATACAGGTATTTCCACACGATTTGAACCAATCGAAAGGTTGAATTGAAAGGAAGATTTCGATAAATCATATGTTGAGGTTGGGTGGAATATTTCGAGATTCAACTGGTATAATATATCGGCAAATAACTCGTAAACTTATACACGTATTTCCACACGAATTGAACCAATCGAAAGACTGAATCAAGAGTGAGATTTTGATATATCATATGTTGAGGTTGGGTGGATTATTTCGAGATTCAACAGGTATACAAAATCGAAGATATGTCGGCAAATAACTCGTAAACTAATACACCTATTTCCACACGATTTGAACCAATCGAAAGGTTGAATTGAAAGGAAGATTTCGATAAATCATATGTTGAGGTTGGGTGGAATATTTAGAGATTCAACAGGTATACAAAACGAAGATTTGTCGGCAAATAACTTGTAAGCTAATACACGTATTTCCACACGATTTGAACCAATTGAAAGGTTGAATTGAGAGGAAGAGTTTGATAAATCATATGTCGAGGTTTGGTGAAATATTTCAAGATTCAACAGGTATACAAAATCGATGATTTATCTGCGAATAACTCGTGAACTAATACACGTATTTCCACACGATTTGAACCAATTCAAAGACTGAATCGAGAGGAAGATTTTGATATATCATATATTGACGTTGGATGTAATATTTCAAGATTCAACAGGTATACAAAATCGATGATTTATCTGCGAAAAACTCGTGAAATAATACACGTATTTCCACACGATTTGAACCAATCCAAAGACTGAATCGAGAGGAAAATTTTATATTTCATATGTTTATTTTTGATGGAACATTTCGAGATTCAACAGATTTACAAAATCGATGATTTATCTGCTAATAACTCGTAAACTGAAGGACGGATTTTGACACGATTTGAACCAATCGAAAAGTTGAATTGAAAGGAAGATTTTTGTAAATCATATGTTGAGGTTGGGTGGATTATTTCGAGATTCAACAGGTATAATATATCGGCAAATAACTCGTAAACTAATACACGTATTTCCACACGATTTGAACCAATCTAAAGACTGAATCGAGAGGAAGATTTTGATATTTCATATGTTGAGTTTGAATGGAATATTTCGAGATTCAACAGGTATACACAATCGATTATCTATCTGCGAATAACTTGTAAACTAATAGACGTATTTCCACACGTTTTGAACCAATCGAAAGACTGAATCGAGAGGAAGATTTTGATATATCATATGTTGTTGTTGTATGGAATATTTCAACATTCAACAGGTATAAAAAAACCTTGATTTATCTGCGAATAACTCGTAAACTGAAGGACGGATTTCCATACGATTCAAACCAATCGGAAGAATGAATCGAGACGAAGATTTTGATATATGTTGAGGTTGGATTAAACATTTCGAGATTCAACAGGTATAAAAAATCGTTGATTTATCGGCGAATAAGTCGTGAACTAATATACGTATTTCTACACGATTTAAACCAATCGAAAGATTGAATCGAAAGGAAGATTTTGATAAATCATATGTTGAGGTTGGGTGGAATATTTCGAGATTCAACAGGTATACAAAATCGGAGATTTATCGGCAAATAGCTCGTAAACTAATACACGTATTTCCACAAGATGTGAACCAATCGGAAAACAGAATCGAGAGGAAGATTTTGATATATAATATTGTTGATGTTGAATGGAATATTTCAAGATTCAACAGGTATACAAAATCGATGATTTATCTGCGAATAACTCGTGAACTAATACACGTATTTCCACACGATTTGAACCAATCGGAAGACTGAATCGAGAGGAAGATTTTGATATATCATATTGTTGATGTTGAATGGAATATTTCAAGATTCAACAGGTATACAAAATCGATGATTTATCTGCGAATAACTCGTGAACTAATACACGTATTTCCACACGATTTGAACCAATCCAAAGACTGAATCGAGAGGAAGATTTTGATATTTCATATGTTGACGTTGAATGTAATGTTTCAAGATTCAACAGGTATACAAATCGATGATTTATCTGCGAAAAACTCGTGAAATAATACACGTATTTCCACACGATTTGAACCAATCCAAAGACTGAATCGAGAGGAAGATTTTGATATATCATATGTTGATTTTGGATGGAACATTTCTAGATTCAACAGATTTACAAAATCAATGATTTATCTGAGAATAACTCGTAAACTGAAGAACGGATTTTGACACGATTTGAACCAATCGAAAAATTGAATTGAAAGGAAGATTCTTGTAAATCATATGTTGAGGTTGGGTGGATTATTCCAAGATTCAACAGGTATACAAAATCGATGATTTATCTGCAAATAACTCGTAAACTAATACACGAATTTCCACACGATTTGAACCAATCGAAAGACTGAATCGAGAGGAAGATTTTGATATATCATATGTTGTTGTTGTATGGAATATTTCAACATTCAACAGGTATAAAAAAACCTTGATTTATATGCGAATAACTCGTAAACTGAATTACGGATTTCCATACGATTCAAACCAATCGGAAGAATGAATCGAGACGAAGATTTTGATATATGTTGAGGTTGGATAAAACATTTCGAGATTCAACAGGTATAAAAAATCGTTGATTTATCGGCGAATAAGTCGTGAACTAATATACGTATTTCCACACGAATTGAACCAATGGGAAGACTGAATCGAGAGGAAGATTTTGATATATCATATTGTTGATGTTGGATGGAATATTTCAAGATTCAACAGGTATACAAAATCGATGATTTATCTGCGAATAACTCGTAAACTGAAGGACGGATTTTGACACGATTTGAACCAATCGCAAAGTTGAATTGAAAGGAAGAGTTTTGTAAATCATATGTTGAGGTTGGGTGGATTATTTCGAGATTCAACAGGTATAATATATCGGCAAATAACTCGTAAACTAATACACGTATTTCCACACGATTTGAACCAATCGGAAGACTGAATCGAGAGGAAGATTTTGATATATCATATTGTTGATGTTGAATGGAATATTTCAAGATTCAACAGGTATACAAAATCGATGATTTATCTGCGAATAACTCGTGAACTAATACACGTATTTCCACACGATTTGAACCAATCCAAAGACTGAATCGAGAGGAAGATTTTGATATTTCATATGTTGACGTTGAATGTAATGTTTCAAGATTCAACAAGTATACAAATCGATGATTTATCTGCGAAAAACTCGTGAAATAATACACGTATTTCCACACGATTTGAACCAATCCAAAGACTGAATCGAGAGGAAGATTTTGATATATCATATGTTGATTTTGGATGGAACATTTCTAGATTCAACAGATTTACAAAATCAATGATTTATCTGAGAATAACTCGTAAACTGAAGAACGGATTTTGACACGATTTGAACCAATCGAAAAGTTGAATTGAAAGGAAGATTCTTGTAAATCATATGTTGAGGTTGGGTGGATTATTTCGAGATTCAACAGGTATAATATATCTGCAAATAACTCGTAAACTAATACACGAATTTCCACACGATTTGAACCAATCTAAAGACTGAATCGAGAGGAAGATTTTGATATTTCATATGTTGAGTTTAAATGGAATATTTCGAGATTCAACAGGTATACAAAATCGATTATCTATCTGCGAATAACTTGTAAACTAATAGACGTATTCCCACACGATTTGAACCAATCGAAAGACTGAATCGAGAGGAAGATTTTGATATATCATATGTTGTTGTTGTATGGAATATTTCAACATTCAACAGGTATAAAAAAACCTTGATTTATATGCGAATAACTCGTAAACTGAATTACGGATTTCCATACGATTCAAACCAATCGGAAGAATGAATGGAGACGAAGATTTTGATATATGTTGAGGTTGGATAAAACATTTCGAGATTCAACAGGTATAAAAAATCGTTGATTTATCGGCGAATAAGTCGTGAACTAATATACGTATTTCCACAAGAATTGAACAGATGGGAAGACTGAATCGAGAGGAAGATTTTGATATATCATATTGTTGATGTTGGATGGAATATTTCAAGATTCAACAGGTATACAAAATCGATGATTTATCTGCGAATAACTGGTAAACTGAAGGACGGATTTTGACACGATTTGAACCAATCGCAAAGTTGAATTGAAAGGAAGATTTTTGTAAATCATATGTTGAGGTTGGGTGGATTATTTCGAGATTCAACAGGTATAATATATCGGCAAATAACTCGTAAACTAATACACGTATTTCCACACGATTTGAACCAATCGAAAGACTGAATCGAGAGGAAGATTTTGATATATCATATGTTCTTGTTGTATGGAATATTTCAACATTCAACAGGTATAAAAAAACCTTGATTTATCTGCGAATAACTCGTAAACTGAAGGACGGATTTCCATACGATTCAAACCAATCGGTAGAATGAATCGAGACGAAGATTTTGATATATGTTGAGGTTGGATAAAACATTTCGTGATTCAACAGGTATAAAAAATCGATGATTCATCGGCGAATAACTCGTGAAATAATACACTTATTCCCACACGATTTGAACCAATCGGGAGACTAAATCGAGAGGAAGATTTTGATATATCATATGTTGAGTTTGGATGGAATAATTCGAGATTCAACAGGTTAAAATAATCGATGATTTATCTGCGAATACCTCGTAAACTGAATGACGGATTTCCACACGATTCAAACCAATCGTAAGACTGAATCGAGAGGAAGATTTTGATATATCATATGTTGAGGTTGAATAGAATATTTCGAGATTCAAAGCTATAAGAATCGATGATTTATCGGCGAATAACTCGTGAAATAATATACGTATTTCTACACGATTTGAACCAATCAAAAATTGAATCGAAAGGAAGATTTTGATATATCATATGTTGAGTTTGGATGCAACATTTCTAGATTCAACAGCTATACAAAATCGATGATTTATCTGCGAATAACTCGTAAACTGAAGGACGGATTTTCAGAAGATTTAAACCAATCGTAAGACTGAATCGAGAGGAAGATTTTGATATATCATATGTTGAGGTTGGATAGAATATTTCCAGATTCAACAGGTATACAAAATCGATGATTTATCTGCGAATAACTCGTAAACTGAAGGACGGATTTCCACACGATTCAATCCAATCGGAAGAATGAAGCGAGAGGAAGATTTTGATATATCATATGTTGAGGTTGGATAGAATATTTCGAGATTCAAAGGTATACAAAATCGATGATTTATCTGCGAATAACTTGTAAACTAATAGACGTATTTCCACACGATTTGAAGCAATCGGAAGACTGAATCAAGAGGAAGATTCTATATTTCATATGTTAAGGTTGGATGGAATATCTCGAGATCCAACAGGTATACAAAATCGATGATTTATCTGCGAATAACTCGTGAACTAATACACGTATTTCCACACGATTTGAACCAATCCAAAGACTGAATCGAGAGGAAGATTTTGATATATCATATGTTGATTTTGGATGGAACATTTCTAGATTCAACAGATTTACAAAATCGATGATTTATCTGCGAATAACTGGTAAACTGAAGAACGGATTTTGACACACTTTGGACCAATCGAAAAGTTGAATTGAAAGGAAGATTTTTGTAAATCATATGTTGAGGTTGGGTGGATTATTTCGAGATTCAACAGGTATAATATATCGGCTAATAACTCGTAAACTAATACACGTATTTCCACACGATTTGAACCAATCTAAAGACTGAATCGAGAGGAAGATTTTGATATTTCATATGTTGAGTTTGATTGGAATATTTCGAGATTCAACAGGTATACAAAATCGATGATTTATCTGCGAATAACTCGTAAACTGAAGGACGGATTTCCACACGATTCAATCCAATCGGAAGAATGAAGCGAGAGGAAGATTTTGATATATCATATGTTGAGGTTGGATAGAATATTTCGAGATTCAAAGGTATACAAAATCGATGATTTATCTGCGAATAACTTGTAAACTAATAGACGTATTTCCACACGATTTGAAGCAATCGGAAGACTGAATCAAGAGGAAGATTCTATATTTCATATGTTAAGGTTGGATGGAATATCTCGAGATCCAACAGGTATACAAAATCGATGATTTATCTGCGAATAACTCGTGAACTAATACACGTATTTCCACACGATTTGAACCAATCCAAAGACTGAATCGAGAGGAAGATTTTGATATATCATATGTTGATTTTGGATGGAACATTTCTAGATTCAACAGATTTACAAAATCGATGATTTATCTGCGAATAACTGGTAAACTGAAGAACGGATTTTGACACACTTTGGACCAATCGAAAAGTTGAATTGAAAGGAAGATTTTTGTAAATCATATGTTGAGGTTGGGTGGATTATTTCGAGATTCAACAGGTATAATATATCGGCTAATAACTCGTAAACTAATACACGTATTTCCACACGATTTGAACCAATCTAAAGACTGAATCGAGAGGAAGATTTTGATATTTCATATGTTGAGTTTGAATGGAATATTTCGAGATTCAACAGGTATACAAAATCGATTATCTATCTGCGAATAACTTGTAAACTAATAGACGTATTTCCACACGATTCAATCCAATCGGAAGAATGAATCGAGAGGAAGATTTTGATATATCATATCTTGAGGTTGGATAGAATATTTCGAGATTCAACAGGTATACAAAATTGATGATTTATCAGCGAATAACTTGTAAACTAATAGACGTATTTCCATACGATTCAAACCAATCGGAAGAATGAATCGAGACGAAGATTTTGATATATGTTGAGTTTGGACGGAACATTTCGAGATTCAACAGGTATGAAAAATCGATGATTTATCTGCGAATAACTCGTGAACTAATATACGTATTTCCACACGATTTGAACCAATCCAAAGACTGAATCGAGACGAAGATTTTGATATATCATATGTTGACTTTGGATGGAATATTTCAAGATTCAACAGGTATACAAAATCGATGATTTATCTGCGAAAAACTCGTGAAATAATACACGTATTTCCACACGATTTGAACCAATCCAAAGACTAAATCGGGAGGAAGATTTTGATATATCATATGTTGATTTTGGATGGAACATTTCGAGATTCAACAGATTTACAAAATCGATGATTTATCTGCGAATAACTCGTAAACTGAAGGACGGATTTTGACACGCTTTGGACCAATCGAAAAGTTGAATTGAAAGGAAGATTTTTGTAAATCATATGTTGAGGTTGGGTGGATTATTTCGAGATTCAACAGGTATAATATATCGGCAAATAACTCGTAAACTAATACACGTATTTCCACACGATTTGAACCAATCTAAAGACTGAATCGAGAGGAAGATTTTGATATATCATATGATGAGTTTGGATGGAATATTTCGAGATTCAACAGGTATACAAAATCGATTATCTATCTGCGAATAACTGGTAAACTGAAGAACGGATTTTGACACGCTTTGGACCAATCGAAAAGTTGAATTGAAAGGAAGATTTTTGTAAATCATATGTTGAGGTTGGGTGGATTATTTCGAGATTCAACAGGTATAATATATCGGCTAATAACTCGTAAACTAATACACGTATTTCCACACGATTTGAACCAATCTAAAGACTGAATCGAGAGGAAGATTTTGATATTTCATATGTTGAGTTTGAATGGAATATTTCGAGATTCAACAGGTATACAAAATCGATTATCTATCTGCGAATAACTTGTAAACTAATACACGTATTTCCACACGATTTGAACCAATCCAAAGACTGAATCGAGAGGAAGATTTTGATATTTCATATGTTGACGTTGAATGTAATGTTTCAAGATTCATATGTATTCATGTATATGTATATTCATATATATTTCATATGTTGACGTTGGATGTAATATTTCAAGATTCAACAGGTATACAAAATCGATGATTTATCTGCGAAAAACTCGTGAAATAATACACGTATTTCCACACGATTTGAACCAATCCAGAGACTGAATCGAGAGGAAGATTTTGATATATTATATGTTGATTTTGGATGGAACATTTCGAGATTCAACAGATTTACAAAATCGATGATTTATCTGCGAATAACTCGTAAACTGAAGGACGGATTTTGACACGATTTGAACCAATCGAAAAGTTGAATTGAAAGGAAGATTTTTGTAAATCATATGTTGAGTTTGGGTGGATTATTTCGAGATTCAACAGGTATACAAAATCGATTATCTATCTGCGAATAACTTGTAAACTAAAAGACGTATTTCCACACGATTTGAACCAATCGAAAGACTGAATCGAGAGGAAGATTTTGATATATCATATGTTGTTGTTGTATGGAATATTTCAACATTCAACAGGTATAAAAAAACCTTGATTTATCTGCGAATAAATCGTAAACTGAAGGACGGATTTCCATACGATTCAAACCAATCGGAAGAATGAATCGAGACGAAGATTTTGATATATGTTGAGGTTGGATAGAACATTTCGTGATTCAACAGGTATAAAAAATCGATGATTCATCGGCGAATAACTCGTGAAATAATACACTTATTCCCACACGATTTGAACCAATCGGGAGACTAAATCGAGAGGAATATTTTGATATATCATATGTTGAGTTTGGATGCAATATTTCGAGATTCAACAGGTAAAAAAAATTGATGATTTATCTGCGAATACCTCGTAAACTGAATGACGGATTTCCACACGATTCAAACCAATCGTAAGACTGAATTGAGAGGAAGATTTTGATATAACATATGTTGAGGTTGAATAGAATATTTCGAGATTCAAAGCTATAAGAATCGATGATTTATCTGCGAATAACTTGTAAACTAATAGACGTATTTCCACAAGATTTTAACATATCGGAAGACTGAATCAAGAGGAAGATTTTGATATATCATATGTTGAGGTTGGATGGAATATTTCGAGATTCAACAGGTATACAAAATCGAAGATTTATCGGCGAATAACTCGTGAACTAATATACGTATTTCTACACGATTTGAACCAATCGAAAATTGAATCGAAAGGAAGATTTTGATATATCATATTTTGAGTTTGGATGGAACATTTCTAGATTCAACAGCTATACAAAATCGATGATTTATCTGCGAATAACTCGTAAACTGAAGGACGGATTTTCAGAAGATTTAAACCAATCGTAAGACTGAATCGAGAGGAAGATTTTGATATATCATATGTTGAGGTTGGATAGAATATTTCCAGATTCAACAGGTATACAAAATCGATGATTTATCTGCGAATAACTCGTAAACTGAAGGACGGATTTCCACACGATTCAATCCAATCGGAAGAATGAATCGAGAGGAAGATTTTGATATATCATATGTTGAGGTTGGATAGAATATTTCGAGACTCAACAGGTATACAAAATCGATAATTTATCAGCGAATAACTTGTAAACTAATAGACGTATTTCCACACGATTTGAACCAATCGGAGAACTGAATCAAGAGGTAGATTCTGATATATCATATGTTGAGTTTGGATGGAATTTTTCGAGATTCAACAGGTATAAAAAATCGATGATTTATCGGCGAATAACTCGTGAACTGAATGACGGATTTCCACACGATTCAAACCAAAAGGTAGACTGAATAGAGAGGAAGATTTAGATATATCAATTGTTGATGTTGGATAGAATATTTCGAGATTCAAAGGTATACAAAATCGATGATTCATCTGCGAATAACTTGTAAACTAATAGACGTATTTCCACACGATTTGAACCAATCGGAAGACTGAATCAAGAGAAAGATTCTATATTTCATATGTTAAGGTTGGATGGAACATCTCGAGATCCAGAATGAATCGAGAGGAAGATTTTTATATATCATATGTTGAGGTTGGATAGAATATTCCGAGATTCAACAGGTATACAAAATCGATGATTTATCGGCGAATAACTTGTAAACTAATAGACGATTTGAACCAATCGGGAGACTAAATCGAGAGGAAGATTTTGATATATCATATGTTAAGTTTGAATTGAATTTTTCGAGATTCAACAGGTATACAAAATCGATGATTTATTGGCGAATAACTCGTAAACTGAATGACGGATTTCCACACGATTCAAACCAATAGGAAGACTGAATCGAGAGGAAGATATTGATACATCATATGTTGATGTTGGGTGGGATATTTCGAGATTCAACAGGTATACAAAATCGAAGATTTATCGGCAAATATCTCGTAAACTAATACACGTATTCCCACACGATTTGAACCAATCTAAAGACTGAATCGAGTGGAAGATTTTGATATATCATATGTTGAGTTTGAATGGAATATTCCGAGTTTCAACAGGTATACAAAATCGATGATTTATCTGCGAATAACTTGTAAACTAATAGACGTATTTCCACACGATTTGAACCAATCGAAAGACTGAATCGAGAGGAAGATTTTGATATATCATTTGTTGTTGTTGGATGGAATATTTCAACATTCAACAGGTATAAAAAATCTTTGATTTATCTGCGAATAACTCGTAAACTGAAGGACGGATTTCCATACGATTCAAACCAATCGGAAGAATGAATCGAGACGAAGATTTTGATATATGTTGAGTTTGGATGGAACATTTCGAGATTCAACAGGTATGAAAAATCGATGATTTATCGGCGAATATCTCGTAAACTAATACACGTATTTCCACACGAATTGAACCAATCGGAAGACTGAATCGAGAGGAAGATTTTGATATATCATATTGTTGATGTTGGATGGAATATGTCAAGATTCAACAGGTATACAAAATCGATGATTTATCTGCGAATAACTCGTGAACTAATACACGTATTTCCACACGATTTGAACCAATCCAAAGACTGAATCGAGAGGAAGATTTTGATATATCATTTGTTGTTGTTGGATGGAATATTTCAACATTCAACAGGTATAAAAAATCCTTGATTTATCTGCGAATAACTCGTAAACTGAAGGACGGATTTCCATACGATTCAAACCAATCGGAAGAATGAATCGAGACGAAGATTTTGATATATGTTGAGTTTGGATGGAACATTTCGAGATTCAACAGGTATGAAAAATCGATGATTTATCGGCGAATATCTCGTAAACTAATACACGTATTTCCACACGAATTGAACCAATCGGAAGACTGAATCGAGAGGAAGATTTTGATATATCATATTGTTGATGTTGGATGGAATATGTCAAGATTCAACAGGTATACAAAATCGATGATTTATCTGCGAATAACTCGTGAACTAATACACGTATTTCCACACGATTTGAACCAATCCAAAGACTGAATCGAGAGGAAGATTTTGATATATCATATGTTGAGTTTGGATGGAATATTTCAAGATTCAACAGGTATACAAAATGGAAGATTTATCGTCGAATAGGTCGTGAACTAATATACGTATTTCTACACGATTTGAACCAATCGAAAGATTGAATCGAAAGGAAGATTTTGATGAATCATATGTTGATTTTGGATGGATTATTTCGAGATTCAACAGGTATAATATATCGTCAAATAACTCGTAAACTAATACCCGTATTTCCACACGAATTGAACCAATCGAAAGAGTGAATCCAGAGGAAGATTCAATTATATCATATGTTGAGGTTTGGTGGATTATTTCGAGATTCAACCGGTATACAAAATCGAAGATTTATCGGCAAATAACTCGTAAACTAATACACGTATTTTCTCACGATTTGAACCAATCGAAAGAGTGAATCCAGAGGAAGATTCCATTATATCATATGTTGAGTTTGGGTAAAATATACTGAGATTCAACAGGTATACACAATCAAAAATATATCGGCGAATAACTCGTAAACTAATACACGAATTTCCACACGATTTGAGCCAATCGAAAGGTTGAATTGAAAGGAAGATTTTAATATATCATATGTTCAGTTTGGATGTTATATTTCGAGATTCAACAGGTATACATAATAGATGATTTATCGGCGAACAACTCGTGAACTAATACACGTATTTCCACACGATTTGAACCAATCTAAAGACTGGATCGAGAGGAAGATTTTGATATATCATATGTTGAGTTTGGGTGGAATATTTCCAGATTCAACAGGTATACAAAATCGAAGATTAATCGGCAAATAATTCGTAAGCTAATACACGTATTTCATCACGATTTGAAGCAATCGAAAGGTTGAATTGAAAGGAAGATTTTGATGAATCATATGTTGAGGTTGGGTGGAATATTTCGAGATTCAACAGGTATAATATATCGGCAAATAACTCGTAAACTAATACACGTATTTCCACACGAATTGAACCAATCGAAAGACTGAATCAAAAGTGAGATTTTGATATATCATATGTTGAGTTTGGGTGGATTATTTCGAGATTCAACCGGTATACAAAATCGAAGATTTAAAGGCAAATATCTCGTAAACTATTACAGGTATTTCCACACGATTTGAACCAATCGAAAGGTTGAATTGAAAGGAAGATTTTGATAAATCATATGTTGAGGTTGGGTGGAATATTTCGAGATTCAACTGGTATAATATATCGGCAAATAACTCGTAAACTTATACACGTATTTCCACACGAATTGAACCAATCGAAAGATTGAATCAAGAGTGAGATTTTGATATATCATATGTTGAGGTTGGGTGGATTATTTCGAGATTCAACCGGTATACAAAATCGAAGATTTATCGGCAAATATCTCGTAAAATAATACACGTATTTCCACACGATTTGAACCAATCGAAAGAGTGAATCAAGAGTGAGATTTTGATATATCATATGTTGAGGTTGGGTGGAATATTTCGAGATTCAACAGGTATACAAAATCGAAGATATGTCGGCAACTAACTCGTAAACTAATACACGTATTTCCACACGAATTGAACCAATCGAAAGAGTGAATCAAGAGTGAGATTTTGATATATCGTATGTTGAGGTTGGATAGAATATTTCGAGTTTCAACAGGTATACAAATCGAAGATTTATCGGCATATAACTTGTAAGCTAATACACGTACAGTGCTTTTCAGATAAAAGTATCCACCTTCAATAACTTTTGTAATACTGGTATTTAGAAAAAATCCAAAAACACGTCAATTTATGTTGGAAGGGGCAAGCATTATGGCTAATTTAAACTTACTGGAAAAGCCACCCCCTCACCCCTAGCAGCATCCCCTTTATTTTTTTAAATTACTTTTCATATTTTTTATTTAAAATTTGGATACTCCTCTTTGAGCTGATTTCAAAAATGTATAATACTTGTAGGTTAAAGTGGTTAGTTTATGAGATAAACAATTTTTCTTTTAAGAGCACAAATTTTACTTATTATTTACTTTCACCTTATTTGCCTGTACTAAAATGGGTTGTACAACAGTTCAAACTCTTTAATCTTTTTAACTGTGCTATCTATTCTACTTAAAAAATCCAAACAACAAAAAACTCTACTTTTTATTAAAGTTTGACATTGTCAACTAGAATTTGTAGTCACTATTGATAGTGTAATTGATTCATTATCTATTTTGTTTCTCTGAAATGGTTTACTCTTTGCAAGAAAGAATTGAAATTGTAGGTTTATACTACCAAAATAATAATTGTGCAAGAGCTGCTGCTAGAATATTTAACGAATTACACGACGGAAGACATGCAACTCATGAGTATGTAATTCAACTGAAGGAGAAATTTACCACCACAGGGTCTGTTTGCAATAAAGTGCATAAGCGAGAGGGACTCGTAAATAACGAAGCAATCCAAGTGGCAATTTTAGGGCAAGTCAGCTTAGAGGCTCAACAACCCCAATCGTTGTCAACAATAAGTAGAGCGATCGGTGTTTCATCTTCTACAGTTTTCCGAGTTCTACATAAATTCAAGTACCACCCATACAAAGTTAAGTTGGTGCACGAGTTGAATGAAGATGATTTTGATCGTCGTCTAGAGTTTTGCGAATCAATGACGCAAATTATCAATAACAATCCACAATTGTTAAACAATATTTGCTTTTCTGATGAATGCTCATGGTCATTAAATGGCTTAGTAAGTAGGCATAATTGTAGATATTGGGCTGAAAGTGATCCACATATTATGCGTGAATTCCATACACAACATCCCCAAAAGTTAAACGTTTGGTGTGGTATCCTAGGTGACCACATTGTCGGACCTTTCTTCATCAACGGAAATTTAAATGGTGAATCATATCTTGAGTTACTCAGAGAAGGGGTTGACCCACGTATTACAACAATAATAGAAAATGATGATAACCTTTCCGAAGATTTACTGGTATTTCAACAAGACGGAGCTCCCCCACACTATGCTATGCCTGTCCGACAATTTTTAAACGAAACATTCCCCGCTCGTTGGATAGGTAGAAGGGGGCAGATGATGGAGTGGCCACCTAGGTCACCGGATTTAACACCCCTAGACTTCTTTTTATGAGGGTATTTAAAAACAAAAGTTTATGCTACCCAACCAGAATCTCTGGATGATTTACGAGAGAGGATAGAAAATGAATGTCGACAATTAAATCCAGCCGTATTAAGCAATGTCAGAGAGGCATTTCAAAATAGATTATACCATTGTATAGAAGTGAATGGTACTCATTTTGAACACTTATTGTAACTTCATAATAAATAGCACAGTTAAAAAGATTAAAGAGTTTGAACTGTTGTACAACCCATTTTAGTACAGGCAAATAAGGTAAAGTAAATAATAAGTAAAATTTGTGCTCTTAAAAGAAAAATTGTTTATCTCATAAACTAACCACTTTAACCTACAAGTATTATACATTTTTGAAATCAGCTCAAAGAGGAGTATCCAAATTTTACATAAAAAATATGAAAAGTAATTTAAAAAAATAAAGGGGATGCTGCTAGGGGTGAGGGGGTGGCTTTTCCAGTAAGTTTAAATAAGCCATAATGCTTGCCCCTTCCAACATAAATTGACGTGTTTTTGGATTTTTTCTAAATACCAGTATTACAAAAGTTATTAAAGGTGTATACTTTTATCTGAAAAGCACTGTATTTCCACACGATTTGAACCAATTGAAAGGTTGAATTGAGAGGAAGAGTTTGATAAATCATATGTCGAGGTTTGGTGAAATATTTCGAGATTCAACAGGTATCCATAATCGAAGATTTTTGGCAATCAACTCGTAAACTGATACACATATTTCCACACGATTTGAACCAATAGGAAGACTGAATCGAGAGGAAGATAATGATACATCATATGTTGAGGTTGTGTGGGATATTTCGAGATTCAACAGGTATACAAAATCGAAGATTTATCGGCAAATAACTCGTAAACTAATACACGTATTCCCACACGATTTGAACCAATCTAAAGACTGAATCGAGTGGAAGATTTTGATATATCATATGTTGAGTTTGAATGGAATATTCCGAGATTCAACAGGTATACAAAATCGATGATTTATCTGCGAATAACTTGTAAACTAATAGACGTATTTCCACACGATTTGAACCAATCGAAAGACTGAATCGAGAGGAAGATTTTGATATATCATTTGTTGTTGTTGGATGGAATATTTCAACATTCAACAGGTATAAAAAATCCTTGATTTATCTGCGAATAACTCGTAAACTGAAGGACGGATTTCCATACGATTCAAACCAATCGGAAGAATGAATCGAGACGAAGATTTTGATATATCATATGTTGACGTTGGATGGAATATTTCAAGATTCAACAGGTATACAAAATCGATGATTTATCTGCAAATAACTCGTGAACTAATACACGTATTTCCACACGATTTGAACCAATCCAAAGACTGAATCGAGAGGAAGATTTTGATATATCATATGTTGAGTTTGGATGGAATATTTCAAGATTCAACAGGTATACGAAATGGAAGATTTATCGGCGAATAAGTCGTGAACTAATATACGTATTTCTACACGATTTGAACCAATCGAAAGATTGAATCGAAAGGAAGATTTTGATATATTATATGTTGATTTTGGATGGATTATTTCGAGATTCAACAGGTATACAAAATCGATGATTTATCTGCGAATCACTCGTAAACTGGAGGACGGATTTTGACTCGATTTGAACCAATCGAAAAGTTGAATTGAAAGGAAGATTTCTGTAAATCAAATGTTGAGGTTGGGTGGATTATTTCGAGATTCAACAGGTATAATATATCGGCAAATAACTCGTTAACTAATAAAGGTATTTCCACACGATTTGAACCAATCGAAAGGTTGAATTGAAAGGAAGATTTTGATAAATCATATGTTGAGGTTGGGTGCAATATTTCGAGATTCAACTGGTATAATATATCGGCAAATAACTCGTAAACTTATACACGTATTTCCACACGAATTGAACCAATCGAAAGACTGAATCAAGAGTGAGATTTTGATATATCATATGTTGAGGTTGGGTGGATTATTTCGAGATTCAATCCAACCGGAAGAATGAATCGAGAGGAAGATTTTGATATATCATATGTTGAGGTTGGATAAAATATTTCGGGATTCAACAGGTATACAAAATCGATGATTTATCAGCGAATAACTTGTAAACTAATAGACGTATTTCCACACGATTTGAACCAATCGGAAAACTGAATCAAGAGGTAGATTCTGATATATCATATGTTGAGTTTGGATGGAATTTTTCGAGATTCAACAGGTATAAAAAATCGATGATTTATCGGCGAATAACTCGTAAACTGAACGACAGATTTCCACACGATTCAAACCAATAGGAGAACTGAATCGAGAGGAAGATTTTGATTCATTATATGTTGAGGTTGGATAGAATATTTCGAGATTCAAAGGAATACAAAATCGATGATTTATCTGCGAATAACTTGTAAACTAATAGACGTATTTCCACACGATTTGAACCAATCGGAAGACTGAATCAAGAGGAAGATTCTATATTTCATATGTTAAAGTTGGATGGAACATCTCGAGATCCAGAATGAATCGAGAGGAAGATTTTTATATATCATATGTAGAGGTTGGATAGAATATTTCGAGATTCGACAGGTATACAAAATCGATGATTTATCGGCAAATATCTCGTAAACTAATACACGTATTTCCACATGAATTGAACCAATCGAAAGAGTGAATCAAGAGTGAGATTTTGATATATCATATGTTGACGTTGGGTGGAATATTTCGAGATTCAACAGGTATACAAAATCGAAGATATGTCGGCAAATAACTCGTAAACTAATACACGTATTTCCACACAATTGAACCAATCGGAAGAGGAAAACTGAATCAAGAGGTAGATTCTGATATATCATATGTTGAGTTTGGATGGAATTTTTCGAGATTCAACAGGTATAAAAAATCGATGATTTATCGGCGAATAACTCGTAAACTGAACGACAGATTTCCACACGTGTCAAACCAATAGGAAAACTGAATCGAGAGGAAGATTTTGATTCATCATATGTTGAGGTTGGATAGAATATTTCGAGATTCAAAGGTATACAAATCGATGATTTATCTGCGAATAACTTGTAAACTAATAGACGTATTTCCACACGATTTGAACCAATCGGAAGACTGAATCAAGAGGAAGATTCTATATTTCATATGTTAAGGTTGGATGGAATATCTCGAGATCCAACAGGTATACAAAATCGATGATTTACCTGTGAATAACTCGTGAACTAATACACGTATTTCCACACGATTTGAACCAATCGGGAGACTAAATCGAGAGGAAGATTTTGATATATCATATGTTAAGTTTGAATGGAATTTTTCGAGATTCAACAGGTATACAAAATCGATGATTTATCGGCGAATAACTCGTAAACTAATACACGTATTTCCACACGATTTGAACCAATCTAAAGACTGGATCGAGAGGAAGATTTTGATATATCATATGTTGAGTTTGGGTGGAATATTTCCAGATTCAACAGGTATACAAAATCGAAGATTAATCGGCAAATAACTCGTAAGCTAATACACATATTTCATCACGATTTGAAGCAATCGAAAGGTTGAATTGAAAGGAAGATTTTGATGAATCATATGTTGAGGTTGGGTGGAATATTTCGAGATTCAACAGGTATAATATATCGGCAAATAACTCGTAAACTAATACACGTATTTCCACACGAATTGAACCAATCGAAAGACTGAATCAAGAGTGAGATTTTGATATATCATATGTTGAGGTTGGGTGGATTATTTCGAGATTCAACCGGTATACAAAATCGAAGATTTATCGGCAAATATCTCGTAAACTAATACAGGTATTTCCACACGATTTGAACCAATCGAAAGGTTGAATTGAAAGGAAGATTTTGATAAATCATATGTTGATGTTGTGTGGAATATTTCGAGATTCAACTGGTATAATATATCGGCAAATAACTCGTAAACTTATACACGTATTTCCACACGAATTGAACCAATCGAAAGAGTGAATCAAGAGTGAGATTTTGATATATCATATGTTGAGGTTGGGTGGCATATTTCGAGATTCAACAGGTATACAAAATCGAAGATATGTCGGCAAATAACTCGTAAACTAATACACGTATTACCACACAATTGAACCAATCGAAAGAGTGAATCAAGAGTGAGATTTTGATATATCATAGGTTGAGGTTGGGTGGAATATTTAGAGATTCAACAGGTATACAAATCGAAGATTTATCGGCAAATAACTTGTAAGATAATACACGTATTTCCACACGATTTGAACCAATTGAAAGGTTGAATTGAGAGGAAGATTTTTGTAAATCATATCTTAAGGTTGGGTGGAATATTTCGAGATGCAACAGATATAATATATCGGCGAATACCTCGTAAACTAATAAACGTATTTTCACACGATTCGAGCCAATCGAAAAGTTGAATTGAAAGGAAGATTTTAATATATCATATGTTTAGTTTGGATGGAATATTTCGAGATTCAACAGGTATACATAATAGATGTTTATCGGCGAATAACTCGTGAACTAATACACGTATTCCCACACGATTTGAACCAATCTAAAGACTGAATCGAGAGAAAGATTTTGATCTATCATATGTTGAGTTAGAACGGAATATTCCGAGATTCAACAGGTATACAAAATCGATTATTTATCTGCGAATAACTTGTAAACTAATAGACGTATTTCCACACGATTTGAACCAATCGAAAGACTGAATCGAGAGGAAGATTTTGATATATCATCTGTTGTTGTTGGATGGAATATTTCATGATTCTACAGGTATAAAAAATCCTTGATTTATCTGCGAATAACTCGTAAACTGAAGGACGGATTTCCATATGATTCAAACCAATCGGAAGAATGAATTGAGACGAAGATTTTGATATATGTTGAGTTTGGATGGAACATTTCGAGATTCAACAGGTATACAAAATCGATGATTTATCGGCGAATATCTCGTAAACTAATACACGTATTTCCACACGAATTGAACCAATCGGAAGACTGAATCGAGAGGAAGATTTTGATATATAATATTGTTGATGTTGAATGGAATATTTCAAGATTCAACAGGTATACAAAGTCGATGATTTATCTGCGAATAACTCGTGAACTAATACACGTATTTCCACACGATTTGAACCAATTCAAAGACTGAATCGAGAGAAAGATTTTGATATATCATATATTGACGTTGGATGTAATATTTCAAGATTCAACAGGTATACAAAATCGATGATTTATCTGCGAATAACTCGTAAACTGAAGGACGGATTTTGACACGATTTGAACCAATCGAAAAGTTGAATTGAAAGGAAGATTTTTGTAAATCATATGTTGAGGTTGGGTGGATTATTTCGAGATTCAACAGGTATAATATATCGGCAAATAACTCGTAAACTAATACACGTATTTCCACACGATTTGAAACAACCTAAAGACTGAATCGAGAGGAAGATTTTGATTTATCATATGTTGTTGTTGTATGGAATATTTCAACATTCAACAGGTATAAAAAAACCTTGATTTATCTGCGAATAACTCGTAAACTGAAGGACGGATTTCCATACGAATCAAACCAATCGGAAGAATGAATCGCGACGAAGATTTTGATATATGTTGAGGTTGGATAAAACATTTCGAGATTCAACAGGTATAAAAAATCGTTGATTTATCGGCGAATAAGTCGTGAACTAATATACGCATTTCTACACGATTTGAACCAATCGAAAGATTGAATCGAAAGGAAGATTTTGATAAATCATATGTTGAGGTTGGGTGGAATATTTCGAGATTCAACAGGTATACAAAATCGGAGATTTATCGGCAAATAGCTCGTAATCTAATACACGTATTTCCACACGATTTGAACCAATCGGAAAACTGAATCGAGAAGAAGATTTTGATATATAATATTGTTGATGTTGAATGGAATATTTCAAGATTCAACAGGTATACAAAATCGATGATTTATCTGCGAATAACTCGTGAACTAATACACGTATTCCCACACGATTTGAACCAATCGGAAGACTGAATCGAGAGGAAGATTTTGATATATCATATTGGTGATGTTGAATGGAATATTTCAAGATTCAACAGGTATACAAAATCGATGATTTATCTGCGAATAACTCGTGAACTAATACACGTATTTCCACACGATTTGAACCAGTCCAAAGACTGAATCGAGAGGAAGATTTTGATATATCATATGTTGATTTTGGATGGAACATTTCGAGATTCAACAGATTTACAAAATCAATGATTTATCGGCGAATAACTCGTGAACTGAATGACGGGTTTCCACACGATTCAAACCAAAAGGAAGACTGAATAGAGAGGAAGATTTAGATATATCATTTGTTGATGTTGGATAGAATATTTCGAGATTCAAAGGTATAAAAAATCGATGATTCATCTGCGAATAACTTGTAAACTAATAGACGTATTTCCACACGATTTGAACCAATCGGAAGACTGAATCAAGAGGAAGATTCTATATTTCATATGTTAAGGTTGGATGGAACATCTCGAGATCCAGAATGAATCGAGAGGAAGATTTTTATATATCATATTTTGAGGTTGGATAGAATATTTCGAGATTCAACAGGTATACAAAATCGATGATTTATCGGCAAATATCTCGTAAACTAATACACGTATTTCCACACGAATTGAACCAATCGAAAGAGTGAATCAAGAGTGAGATTTTGATATATCATATGTTGAGGTTGGGTGGAATATTTCGAGATTCAACAGGTATACAAAATCGAAGATATGTCGGCAAATAACTCGTAAACTAATACACGTATTTCCACACAATTGAACCAATCGGAAGAGTGAATCAAGAGTGAGATTTTGATATATCATATGTTGAGGTTGGGTGGAATATTTAGAGATTCAAAGGTATACAAAATCGATGATTCATCTGCGAATAACTTGTAAACTAATAGACGTATTTCCACACGAATTGAACCAATCGAAAGAGTGAATCAAGAGTGAGATTTTGATATATCATATGTTGAGGTTGGGTGGAATATTTCGAGATTCAACAGGTATACAAAATCGAAGATATGTCGGCAAATAACTCATAAACTAATACACGTATTTCCACACAATTGAACCAATCGAAAGAGTGAATCAAGAGTGAGATTTTGATATATCATATGTTGAGGTTGGGTGGAATATTTAGAGATTCAACAGGTATACAAATCGAAGATTTATCGGCAAATAACTTGTAAGCTAATACACGTATTTCCACACGATTTGAACCAATTGAAAGGTTGAATTGAGAGGAAGATTTTTGTAAATCATATGTTGAGGTTGGGTGGAATATTTCGAGATGCAACAGTTATAATATATCGGCGAATAACTCGTAAACTAATACACGTATTTTCACACGATTCGAGCCAATCGAAAAGTTGAATTGAAAGGAAGATTTTAATATATCATATGTTTAGTTTGGATGGAATATTTCGAGATTCAACAGGTATACATAATAGATGTTTATCGGCGAATAACTCGTGAACTAATACACGTATTCCCACACGATTTGAACCAATCTAAAGACTGAATCGAGAGAAAGATTTTGATCTATCATATGTTGAGTTTGAACGGAATATTCCGAGATTCAACAGGTATACAAAATCGATTATTTATCTGCGAATAACTTGTAAACTAATAGACGTATTTCCACACGATTTGAACCAATCGAAAGACCGAATCGAGAGGAAGATTCTGATATATCATCTGTTGTTGTTGGATGGAATATTTCATGATTCTACAGGTATAAAAAATCCTTGATTTATCTGCGAATAACTCGTAAACTGAAGGACGGATTTCCATATGATTCAAACCAATCGGAAGAATGAATCGAGACGAAGATTTTGATATATGTTGAGTTTGGATGGAACATTTCGAGGTTCAACAGGTATACAAATCGATGATTTATCGGCGAATATCTCGTAAACTAATACACGTATTTCCACACGAATTGAACCAATCGGAAGACTGAATCGAGAGGAAGATTTTGATATATGGTATTGTTGATGTTGAATGGAATATTTCAAGATTCAACAGGTATACAAAATCGATGATTTATCTGCGAATAACTCGTAAACTGAACGACGGATTTCCACACGATTCAAGCCAATAGGAAGACTGAATCGAGAGGAAGATTTTGATTCATAATATGTTGAGGTTGGATAGAATATTTCGAGATTCAAAGGTATACAAATCGATGATTTATCTGCGAATAACTTGTAAACTAATAGACGTATTTCCACACGATTTGAACCAATCGGAAGACTGAATCAAGAGGAAGATTCTATATTTCATATGTTAAGGTTGGATGGAATATCTCGAGATCCAACAGGTATACAAATTCGATGATTTACCGGTGAATGACTCGTGAACTAATACACGTATTTCCACACGATTTGAACCAATCGGGAGACTAAATCGAGAGGAAGATTTTGATATATCATATGTTAAGTTTGAATGGAATTTTTCGAGATTCAACAGGTATACAAAATCGATGATTTATCGGCGAATAACTCGTAAACTAATACACGTATTTCCACACGATTTGAACCAATCTAAAGACTGGATCGAGAGGAAGATTTTGATATATCATATGTTGAGTTTGGGTGGAATATTTCCAGATTCAACAGGTATACAAAATCGAAGATTAATCGGCAAATAACTCGTAAGCTAATACACGTATTTCATCACGATTTGAAGCAATCGAAAGGTTGAATTGAAAGGAAGATTTTGATGAATCATATGTTGAGGTTGGGTGGAATATTTCGAGATTCAACAGGTATAATATATCGGAAAATAACTCGTAAACTAATACACTTATTTCCACACGAATTGAACCAATCGAAAGACTGAATCAAGAGTGAGATTTTGATATATCATATGTTGAGGTTGGGTGGATTATTTCGAGATTCAACCGGTATACAAAATCGAAGATTTATCGGCAAATATCTCGTAAACTAATACAGGTATTTCCACACGATTTGAACCAATCGAAAGGTTGAATTGAAAGGAAGATTTTGATAAATCATATGTTGAGGTTCGGTGGAATATTTCGAGATTCAACTGGTATAATATATCGGCAAATATCTCGTAAACTAATGCACGTATTTCCACACGAATTGAACCAATCGAAAGAGTGAATCAAGAGTGAGATTTTGATATATCATATGTTGAGGTTGGGTGGAATATTTCGAGATTCAACAGGTATACAAAATCGAGAAATATCGGCAAATAACTCGTGAACTAATACACGTATTTCCACACAATTGAACCAATCGAAAGAGTGAATCAAGAGTGAGATTTTGATATATCATATGTTGAGGTTGGGTGGAATATTTAGAGATTCAAAGGTATACAAAATCGATGATTCATCTGCGAATAACTTGTAAACTAATACACGTATTTCCACACGATTTGAACCAATCGGAAGACTGAATCAAGAGGAAGATTCTATATTTCATATGTTAAGGTTGGATGGAACATCTCGAGATCCAGAATGAATCGAGAGGAGGATTTTTATATATCGTATGTTGAGGTTGGATAGAATATTTCGAGTTTCAACAGGTATACAATTCGATGATTTATCGGCGAATAACTTGTAAACTAATAGACGTATTTCCACACGATTTGAACCAATCGGAATACTGAATCAAGAGGAAGATTCTGATATATCATATGTTGAGTTTGGATGGGATTTTTCGAGATTCAACAGGTATACAAAATCGAAGATTAATCGGCAAATAACTCGTAAGCTAATACACATATTTCATCACGATTTGAAGCAATCGAAAGGTTGAATTGAAAGGAAGATTTTGATGAATCATATGTTGAGGTTGGGTGGAATATTTCGAGATTCAACAGGTATAATATATCGGCAAATAACTCTTAAACTAATACACGTATTTCCACACGAATTGAACCAATCGAAAGACTGAATCAAGAGTGAGATTTTGATATATCATATGTTGAGGTTGGGTGGATTATTTCGAGATTCAACCGGTATACAAAATCGAAGATTTATCGGCAAATATCTCGTAAACTAATACAGGTATTTCCACACGATTTGAACCAATCGATAGGTTGAATTGAAAGGAAGATTTTGATAAATCTTTTGTTGAGGTTGTGTGGAATATTTCGAGATTCAACTGGTATAATATATCGGCAAATAACTCGTAAACTTATACACGTATTTCCACACGAATTGAACCAATCGAAAGACTGAATAAAGAGTGAGATTTTGATATATCATATGTTGAGGTTGGGTGGAATATTTCGAGATTCAACAGGTATACAAAATCGAAGATATGTCGGCAAATAACTCGTAAACTAATACACGTATTTCCACACAATTGAACCAATCGAAAGAGTGAATCAAGAGTGAGATTTTGATATATCATATGTTGAGGCTGGGTGGAATATTTAGAGATTCAACAGGTATACAAATCGAAGATTTATCGGCAAATAACTTGTAAGCTAATACACGTATTTCCACACGATTTGAACCAATTAAAAGGTTGAATTGAGAGGAAGATTTTTGTAAATCATATGTTGAGGTTGGTTGGAATATTTCGAGATGCAACAGGTATAATATATCGGCGAATAACTCGTAAACTAATACACGTATTTTCACACGATTCGAGCCAATCGAAAAGTTGAATTGAAAGGAAGATTTTAATATATCATATGTTTAGTTTGGATGGAATATTTCGAGAATCAACAGGTATACATAATAGATGTTTATCGGCGAATAACTCGTGAACTAATACACGTATTCCCACACGATTTGAACCAATCTAAAGACTGAATCGAGAGAAAGATTTTGATCTATCATATGTTGAGTATGAACGGAATATTCCGAGATTCAACAGGTATACAAAATCGATTATTTATCTGCGAATAACTTGTAAACTAATAGACGTATTTCCACACGATTTGAACCAATCGAAAGACTGAATCGAGAGGAAGATTTTGATATATCATCTGTTGTTGTTGGATGGAATATTTCATGATTCTACAGGTATAAAAAATCCTTGATTTATCTGCGAATAACTCGTAAACTGAAGGACGGATTTCCATATGATTCAAACCAATCGGAAGAATGAATCGAGACGAAGATTTTGATATATGTTGAGTTTGGATGGAACATTTCGAGATTCAACAGGTATACAAAATCCATGATTTATCGGCGAATATCTCGTAAACTAATACACGTATTTCCACACGAATTGAACCAATCGGAAGACTGAATCGAGAGGAAGATTTTGATATATAATATTGTTGATGTTGAATGGAATATTTCAAGATTCAACAGGTATACAAAATCCATGATTTATCGGCGAATATCTCGTAAACTAATACACGTATTTCCACACGATTTGAACCAATCTAAAGACTGAATCGAGAGAAAGATTTTGATCTATCATATGTTGAGTATGAACGGAATATTCCGAGATTCAACAGGTATACAAAATCGATTATTTATCTGCGAATAACTCGTGAACTAATACACGTATTTCCACACGATTTGAACCAATTCAAAGACTGAATCGAGAGAAAGATTTTGATATATCATATATTGACGTTGGATGTAATATTTCAAGATTCAACAGGTATACAAAATCGATGATTTATCTGCGAAAAACTCGTGAAATAATACACGTATTTCCACACGATTTGAACCAATCCAAAGACTGAATCGAGAGTGAGATTTTGATATATCATATGTTGATTTTTGATGGAACATTTCGAGATGCAACAGATTTACAAAATCGATGATTTATCTGCGAATAACTCGTAAACTGAAGGACGGATTTTGACACGATTTGAACCAATCGAAAAGTTGAATTGAAAGGAAGATTTTTGTAAATCATAAGTTGAGGTTGGGTGGATTATTTCGAGATTCAACAGGTATAATATATCGGCATATAACTCGTAAACTAATACACGTATTTCCACACGATTTGAACCAACCTAAAGACTGAATCGAGAGGAAGATTTTGATATATCATATTGGTGATGTTGAATGGAATATTTCAAGATTCAACAGGTATACAAAATCGATGATTTATCTGCGAATAACTCGTGAACTAATACACGTATTCCCACACGATTTGAACCAATCGGAAGACTGAATCGAGAGGAAGATTTTGATATATCATATTGGTGATGTTGAATGGAATATTTCAAGATTCAACAGGTATACAAAATCGATGATTTATCTGCGAATAACTCGTGAACTAATACACGTATTTCCACACGATTTGAACCAATCCAAAGACTGAATCGAGAGGAAGATTTTGATATATCATATGTTGATTTTGGATGGAACATTTCGAGATTCAACAGATTTACAAAATCGATGATTTATCTGCGAATAACTCGTAAACTGAAGGACGGATTTTGACACGATTTGAACCAATCGAAAAGTTGAATTGAAAGGAAGATTTTTGTGAATCATATGTTGAGGTTGGGTGGATTATTTCGAGATTCAACAGGTATAATATATCGTCAAATAACTCGTAAACTAATACACGTATTTCCACACGATTTGAACCAATCTGAAGACTGAATCGAGAGGAAGATTTTGATAAATCATATGTTGAGTTTGGATGGAATATTTCGAGATTCAACAGGTATACAAAATCGATTATCTATCTGCGAATAACTTGTAAACTAATAGACGTATTTCCACACGATTTGAACCAATCGAAAGACTGAATCGAGAGGAAGATTTTGATATATCATATGTTGTTGTTGTATGGAATATCTCAACATTCAACAGGTATAAAAAAACCTTGATTTATCTGCGAATAACTCGTAAACTGAACGACGGATTTCCACACGATTCAAACCAATAGGAAAACTGAATCGAGAGGAAGATTTTGATTCATCATATGTTGAGGTTGGATAGAATATTTCGAGATTCAAAGGAATACAAAATCGATGATTTATCTGCGAATAACTTGTAAACTAATAGACGTATTTCCACACGATTTGAACCAATCGGAAGACTGAATCAAGAGGAAGATTCTATATTTCATATGTTAAGGTTGGATGGAACATCTCGAGATCCAGAATGAATCGAGAGGAAGATTTTTATATATCATATGTTGAGGTTGGATAGAATATTTCGAGATTCAACAGGTATACAAAATCGATGATTTATCGGTGAATAACTTGTAAACTAATAGACGTATTTCCACACGATTTGAACCAATCGGAATACTGAATCAAGAGGAAGATTCTGATATATCATATGATGAGTTTGGATGGGATTTTTCGAGATTCAACAGGTATACGAAATCGATGATTTATCGGCGAATAACTCGTAAACTGAACGACGGATTTCCACACGATTCAAACCAATAGGAAGACTGAATCGAGAGGAAGATTTTGATTCATCATATGTTGAGGTTGGATAGAATATTTCGAGATTCAATGGTATGCAAAATCGATGATTTATCTGCGAATAACTTGTAAACTAATATACGTATTTCTACACGATTTGAACCAATCGGAAGACTAAATCGAGAGGAAGATTTTGATATTGATTTATTATGAGTATACATTGTTACTATTATACTAAATTCAAGTTTCAAATTTTTTTGTTTTATTTTCAAGGGTATAAATAAGAAGAATATATTTTTTTTAGACAATAGCATTGTTGTGCTTTCGGATTCTGTATATTTTTATATTATTATACCATAGACGTGGGACATATAATTTTTCAAGTGATATAATTCACAAAAAATTTATTTAGAATAAGAGTTAGAATAAAATTCAAATATTGTGGATCGTATGATGGAAAAAATGAAACATGGCGTATTTTTATACGAGGATACCAATTTTTGAGCCATTTTATCAAAGTTGTATAGTTGAAAATAGAAAAAAATATTTTCTAAAATTTCTTCAAGTAAAATATGAGGAAAATTTTTTTTTCCAAAATTGATGAGAACATAGAATGTCTTATCACGCATGTACTCTATATTCGATATTTTGTTAAAATCGGCAGTAGTTTACTATTTTTTAAACGACAAAAACAAAAATTTTCGGTGTTTTTAATTTTTTTATCCATGTTATTGGATTTTAATATCACCATTGGCTTCCTCATCCCCGAAAACCCCTCATCTCAAATTTTCAGCCAAATCGCAGAACAAAATTTAACAACCTCTCTGTTGAGAATTGATCAATTGACAGCTGACCCGAACTCAACCCAACCTTGACCCTATCCTACTTCACACTATAGTTTTGTTTTATATAGAGCCAAAGTTGGTAATTATGTATTCTAATGTATTCTGATTTTATTAAAAATTAGTAGGCGATAAGCACCTTTTGACAGTTTCATGTAATAGTGACACGAGCGAAAAGAAAGGCGAAAGAAAAACGTGCTCCGAAATTGTTATTCCGTTATTATTGTTATTTGAACGCACTTTTGAAATCCTGTTCAATAAATCGAACATTGATCAAGATTGGACTCAATTTATTTGCAACTACAATCTCAAAACCCACTGTAAATTAACAACAGGTTATGGGCCCAGGGCAGCTGTAAAAGGGTTTTGTTGTAAATAAAGCCAGGAAAGCCACGGCGAAGTCCAGAAAGCAGTTCAAAACGTCAGTCAGGCACGCAGTCAGGCGACCACATCCGGCTCGCACAGCAAGTCAACGTTGAACAACACTCACGCAAGTCGTTTTAAGTCAGAAAATCGCCACGAAAGATTGTAAATTCATTTTGTTTATTTAAAAAAAATTGTCAGAAGTCAGTCAAATTGTAGAATTTAAATGCAAAATGGATACTGTAAAATCTCAGTTGGAGATGTTAAGTGAAGATAGTCAGGGGAATGTCAATTTTATTTCTTGGCGATTTAAATTAAACCTAGCACTTAAGAACAAAGACCTGTTTGACATTGTATCAGGCACGAAAGTCAGATCAGCAGGTGCTGCGTCAGATGCAACTGTTTCAGCTTGGACAAAGAAAGATGTCGAAGCTCAAACACTGATAGGTTTAAATGTAAACAGTAAGATAGCTAACAAAATTGCTAATTGTAAAACTTCCAAAGACATGATAGACAAATTAGTTAGTTTATATGGTACAAAGACTGATGTAACTTTAGAAACGTCCCGAATCAAATTCTTTACCTTTGAGTATGATGAGAGCAAGTCAGCAATAGAGAACTGTATGGAGATCATGGACTTGGCAGAGGAACTGTCAACTGAAAATGATCCAATGAGGGAAAGTTGGGTCATGACGAGGATTTTGAGTGTCTTACCGCCAAAACTGGCACATTTCAGAACTGCGTGGAACAACGTGACGGGACATGCAAAGAACTTGGACACACTCATCGAACGTCTGAGACATGAGGACGAGCAGCTTAGAGAACCGACGACAAACGCAGAGGGCAGTACCAGCAACGCTCTCATGGCAAAACGTGGAAAACAAGGGCAGTCGTCGAGCAAGCAGGACAAGTCACAGTTCACATTTTATAAATGTGGAAAGCCAGGTCACGTGATCAAGGAGTGTAGAGGAAAGGCATGTCAGAAGTATATTGAGTATTGCAAGAAGAAATACTCATGTAACAATTGTAAGCACAAAGGCCACTTCGCAAAGGATTGTCCATCCCGAGAAGAAGGAAATAAGTCAGCAAATGGAAAACCCAAGAAGGCATTTTTGACCACAGCTCTCTCGACAGTGGACAACGACATCTCGCAGGACAGGGCACCTTCATGGTATCAAGACAGTGGAGCCAATCTACACATGACGTCTCATCGAAAATGGTTTGTACAGCTTGTCGAGCTGGACGAGCCAATCCCAATTGTGATCGGAGATTCAATTAGGCTACATGGCGTTGCAGTCGGGAACATTGAGATGGAGGCTTTTGATGGTCAAAAGTGGTATCCAGTGGTACTTGAAGATGTGATCTATGTACCAAATCTCAACTTTAATCTTTTCTCAGTCAGTCAGATTTTAGATAAGGGACATGTACAGAAGGCAGATGAAAACGAGTCGACATTCCATTGTAAGAAAAGCAACGAGGTTGTGGCAGTAGCAAGGCGCAAAGGAAATTTATACAAAATGATGCTCAGAAGAGAAGGACAGGAAGAAGAGGCAAGTTTGATGGTTCAGTCGATCAAAGTATGGGATGAAAGACTCGCCCATCAAAACGTGAAGTATGTGAGGGACATACTGAAAAGGAAAGGGATCAAGTATGTTGATGACTGGAATAATTATGTGTGCACAGGGTGCGCATATGGCAAGCAATATCGATCCGCACATCCGAACAATCCTAAGACAGCCCAGCAGCCGTTAGATCTTGTTCATGTCGACACTGGAGAGATGAACATCCCATCCCTGGGAGGAGCAAAGTATTGACTTATGTTGAAGGACGACTTCACTCACTACCGAAGCTGTTATTTCATGAAGACGAAAAGTGAGGCCCCTGAGAAGATTGCAAGCTACCTGAGACTTGTAGAAAATCAACTAGGAAGGAGAGTGAAGAGCCTGAGATCGGACAACGGCACGGAACTGAAGAATGCAAAAACGAAAGAACTCATGGACAAGTTGGGAATATTTCACACCTTTACGAATGTACACACCAGCCAGAGCAGCCAGAGCAAAATGGAAGGGTTGAAAGAGAAATAAGAACTATTGTCGAAGCAGCCAGGGCAGCGATACATGAAGATGGATTGAACGAGAAACTATGGGCAGAGGCAATGAACCACGTGATCTTCACGATCAACCAGACAGGAACCAGTAACGTACCAGGAAAGAGTCCAGCAGAATTGTGGTTTGGAAGGAAAATGAAGATTGAGAAACTGCGACCTTTTGGCTGTGAATGTTATGTGCTGACCCAAGCACAAAAGAGAGGCAAAATAAATAGAGAATCAGAAAAGGGAATTCTGGTTGGCTATGACATTGATTCGCCCTGTTACAGGATTTACATGAAAGAGAAAAGAGAGGTCATTACTTCAGACAATGTAATCTTCGACGAGGAGAGGATACGACAGAGGCAAGGCACTGAAGTTGAGACATCGGCAACAGAGGGTACACCTGAGAAGAAAGAAGAAAGCAGCAGTGAGTCAGACGAAGAAGAAGACAACTGGACGACTGGAGAAAGTGCTGAAGAGGAAAGTGAGAACGAAAGTGGGACACAACCGCCAGAAGAAGAGCCAGGAAGGAGAAGTTTGCGCGATCGTCGAACTTTGCAACCAACACCGAGACTGAAAGACTATGTACTTAATAACAGACATGGAGGAATGAGCGCAAAAGTAGCCATGATCGGTGAAGTTGAAGACATTCCGGTGAGTCAGGCACTTAAAGATGAAAAGTGGAGAAAAGCAATGCAGGAGGAGTACGACTCGCTAATGGAAATGAAAACTTGGGAACTGGTGGACTGCCCTGAAGGAGTGAAACCTATCACATGTCGGTGGGTACTTCGAGAGAAAGCAGATGGAAGATACAAGGTCAGACTCGTAGCCAGAGGATTTGAACAGAAGGAAGGAGTGGACTACAAGGAAACATTCAGCCCAGTAGCCCGCCATGTATCGATTCGACTACTACTAAGTCACGCAGCGTCAGAGAAAATGAAGTTGGTATCGTTCGATGTGAAAACGGCATTCTTGTATGGAAATCTGGAACAAGTCATCTACATGAATCAGCCTGAAGGATTCGACGATGGATCAGGTAAAGTTTGCAAGTTGGATAAGAGTCTTTACGGACTCAAGCAAGCCCCAAAGATGTGGAACGAGAGAGTCACTACACACTTTGTAAAGAAAGTTGGCCTGATCAACGCAGATGACGACCCGTGTATTTACTACACCAAGGACAAGAGCATTATGCTCTCACTCTTCGTGAATGATGGACTGATAATTGGGAAAGATGAAAAGAGAATATACAGACTTTTGAAGGAAATAAGCAAGGAGTTTCAGATCACTTACAGTGAGAAAGTTCAGGACAAGTTGACATACTTGGGCATGGAAATCAAGGTCGACAAAGATGGAATCTTCGTGAATCAGCCTCGGTACACGGAGAAGATCTTGAGGAGGATGAAACTCGAACAGTGCAACCCAGCATCCACACCATTTGAGCAAGGAATGATCACCAAGAAAACAGATTTCAAGAACGACGAGGCACTACCGGCGAAGAACAACTATCGCGAGGCGATAGGGAGTTTGTTGTACCTCGCTACAATATCTCGACCAGACATCAGTTTCGCCGTGAACTACCTCAGTCGATTCTGCAACAATCCCATGAAAAGCCATCAGGCGATGGTGAAACGTGTATTCCAGTAATTGAGAGGGACAGTGACAGCAGGAATCTACTTCGGAGGAGGCAAAGAACTCGTAGCATACACCGATTCAGACTTCGGAAGAGACCCTGAGACAGGAAAGTCGACAAGTGGAGTATTGGGGATGAGAGGAGGACCAGTAGTCTGGTACTCACAGAAGCAGCGTTTGGTAGCGACTTCAACCGCAGAAGCCGAGTACCGAGCCGCAGTGTCTGTGATTGGAGATGTGTGCTGGATCAAGAGACTCGCACTGGAACTTGGTATCCTGGAAAGTGATCAGCCGATCACTCTGAAAATCGACAACATGTCAGCGATTCACATGTTACAGAATGCACACGAAGGAAAGGCAACCAGAGGCAAGAGACACATTGAGATACCACGAAAACACATTCAGCAACACGTCGGCAACACTGTGATACTGCAACACGTCGAGAGCAGCAAACAGATTGCAGACATTTTCACAAAAGCACTCAACAGAAAAGTTTTTGAGACACTTCGCTGTAAATTGATCAAGGAGCAGTGTTGAGAATTGATCAATTGACAGCTGACCCGAACCCAACCCAACCTTGACCCTATCCTACTTCACACTATACTTTTGTTTTATATAGAGTCAAAGTTGGTAATTATGTATTCTAATGTATTCTGATTTTATTAAAAATTAGTAGGCGATAAGCACCTTTTGACAGTTTCATGTAATAGTGACACAAATTGTTATTCCGTTATTATTGTTATTTGAACGCACTTTTGAAATCCTGTTCAATAAATCGCATTGATCAAGATTGGACTCAATTTATTTGCAACTACAAACCCAAAACCCACTGTAAACTAACAACACCCTCCTTAGCCGGTCCTGATGAAATATTCGAGGTCAATTTTAACCCCTTAAACCTAGTTTTGAAAAATTGTTATGAACCGTTCTTCTGGCCAAATTTTACCCCTCCTCACAAATTTTTATCCAAATCGGAGGATCTTGAAAATTTGCCCTTTAGAGCCGGTCCTTGTACTAGTTATCGCGCAACATGAGCTGGGTTTTTGAAGGAGAAGGAGACGTCGTAGAAAAAAAATAGAAAAACCGTTGTATAAAGAATCAAAAATAATGAGCAATGAGATAGTTTCAGACTCCCCAAAAAAAACTTTAGGAGAGTAGGGGGGCGGCCCCCCCTTTCAAAAATTTTTGGCTACTCATTTGGTTATACTTTATGATGAAGAGCCTAAATTGTTTTGACAAAAATGTCATGGCCCCCCCCAAGCGAAGCTTGCCCCCTCTCAATATCAAAAATAAAAAACATAACTTTCTTAGTATGTCAAATACGAGAAATATACAAGAGACCAAAAATATTGGAAAAATCAAATCACGTACATAGGTATATAGATATCACCTCCACTTTACAAGATTCTCCTCGAAGTTTCGAAATTACGAATTAGAAAAATTACGAAAACTTTTCGAGACCACTCTGTTTATGAGCAAAAAAATTCTATGTTTTTTCTCTATCCATTGATATATATAACTTCACCCATCGGTGCCAATAAATGACGTCACAAGTGACGCTAAATTTTGAGGTTAGAATTTTTTTCTCACCTCGGTAGCTATATGCAGCATACTCTCATGCCGAAAAACACCATTTCGAGACTTCCGGTGCTATTCGGAGCAACTACTGGGAGGGTGGTGGAAGTGGTTAAAAATAATCCGAGCCTATTTCAATTATAGACGCTCAAAATACGGAATATCCTGCGAAAATCGCATCTCCACGTTCAATATTTAGCGATTCCTGGCACCATCACAAAGTGGGGGGAATTCAGTAATAATATATACCATTGACTAGGGTATGTCAAGGCGCTTCCCGCTGGTATATTTAAATGTCAAAATTCCAGAAAAACCAAATTTTCAAATCCACTTCGGAATTTTTTCCCACGAATTTTTCCTCCTGGACCCCCCAAAATTTTGATCGTGGCATTATGGATATTTTTTTGTCCCCAAAACGTACCATTTTTTCGCTATTATGTAACGTAAAAAAGTTGCACACCTCCAATTGAGGTTCTCCGAAAATTCCGACTTTTGGCTCCATCTAGACCCCCCAAAGAAGGGGGCAATTTAAAATTTCGGATATTTTTAGATTGAGAAAAATCAGGTCTCTTGTGCTAGGCTAAAAATTTTCCGAAATTTGGAAAAAAATTTTTTGGGGATTTACTTTTCAATTTTTCCCCGTGAATTTTTTTAGATGGAAAAATCGGTTTATGTATTGCATACATTGTACAGATTTTTCTCTATCCAAATCATTTTCCAATTTTCCTCTAGCTCGAATAATAAAAAAGTGGGTTTCAGCTTTGTCCAAGAACTTTTTGGGGGGGAGACCATCGGGGGGGAAATAATTTTTTTCGTTAGACAAAATACTAGAATAGAGGCATTTTGAACATCCCGTGATCGTAGCTCTCTCCAGCTCTGAGTAGTCCAAATCACCTATGAGATGGGGGAGTGGGGGAAATTTTTGGTACTAAATTTTTTTCTTCAAATTTGATTCTCCATCTATCTATGTGATTATTTTCGCCAGTTAGCGTCATCAAAAAAGTGGCACGGTTCGTTATTAATGGGAGGACAATCCGACGCTTGGCGAAATCTGCTTCGCAATGATAGGAAGAGCCGACATCGAAGGATCAAAAAGCGACGTCGCTATGAACGCTTGGCCGCCACAAGTCAGTTATCCCTGTGGTAACTTTTCTGACACCTATTGCTGAAAACTCTTCAAGCCAAAAGGATCGATAGGCCGTGCTTTCGCAGTCCCTATGCGTACTGAACATCGAGATCTTTTGCTCTACGCGAGGTTTCTGTCCTCGCTGAGCTGGCCTTAGGACACCTGCGTTATTCTTTGACAGATGTATCGCCCCAGTCAAACTCCCCGGCGGGCAGTGTCCTCGAATCGAATCAGGCTGAAGGTATGTTGACGCACCCGAAACGCCGGATACGAACCTCGATCGTTCGCAAAGGACGAAGCCTCACGAACTGCACCGACGAATGGTACGCGACGCATCGATACGTCTCTCCGTGCCCTTGGTTCGAGAATACCGAGACAGTCGCCGCCTCGTGAGCGAACGACGCACGTGTTTCGCCTTACCGAGTAAGTGAAGAAACGATGAAAGTAGTGGTATTTCACCGACGATGTTGCCATCTCCCATTTATGCTACACCTCTCATGTCTCCTTACAATGCCAGACTAGAATCAAGCTCAACAGGGTCTTCTTTCCCCGCTAATTTTTCCAAGCCCGTTCCCTTGGCAGTAGGTTCGCTAGATAGTGGGTAGGGACAGTGGGAATCTCGTTAATCCATTCATGCGCGTCACTAATTAGATGACGAGGCATTTGGCTATCAGATAGTGTGTCTTTTCGCGGCAAGCCGCACGGACATGGACAGAATCAGTTCTCAACACTTGTCATCATGCAGTCAAAGTGGCCTGTCACATACAAGGTCCCAAATCCCGCCTCTTCCATTTGCCAGTCCCTTCGGTGGGGACTAAGTGCCACCCTTGTTCACCCCGGACCCTTAAATCAATAGGGTCTCGGTGGCCACAACAGCACTACATGGGGCCTTAGGAATTAACCTGCCCCGCCAATATTTCGTTTTCATAGTCCGCGCCACTTTCCAGGACGGACTCCTTTCCAAAGCGAGGCCAAGACATTGTATTCCCCAGCTGTAGTTGGCTGGTGCGTTTATGAATGGAATCCACGACACTCCCAGTCCCCGTACCCAAGTACCAGGTCTGGAAGTGCACAGTGGTCCTCGATAGCCGAAGGTGGATGGTCTCTATAAATATTTAAAATTTATAAAATAAAAATATAAAATATTAAATCTACCTATATCTAATGGTAGTACACCTTCGGGCGAAAATCATATAGAGGTTTCTTAGTTTGAGTAGATGTTTCATCAGCTTATTTAAGATTGAGCCATAAAATAGCGATGAATGGAAAGGCTGTCAATAATAGTTTTGGTAATGTAAGATCTGATGTCTTGCTTAGAAAAGCCGAGAATATTAGAAATGATATTATTATCTCGACACCAGATTCCACGCGCTCCCACGACTAGAGGGGCCACGACGATATGTTTCTCAGGGTATCGGGATGTCATGGCACTTAGGAAGCGTGGCTCAATGTAAATGGTGCTCTTATTCAGAGCGGCTAGGGAAAGGGAGCTAGATCCCTCCCAGCTGACGGCAATGTCGCACACTATGGCTCTTCAACCTATCTGGAGCACGAGATCGAGTTTTTTTAATGTGCCGTCGATGCATCTAATGTGGGGTTCAACTTCTACTACCCATCCTTTCTTCTCGGCAATTTTTGGCGTAAACGTAACGAGCTGGTCATGCCGCCTTATTCTCTGCCAATGTGATGCAGGACATTTTTGTAATACATGGCTAAGTGACTCGTTACGATCACATCCCATCCTACATTTTCTCTCATGTAGTGGATTGGACTCTCGGGAGAGCCTGTAACTCCTAGAGAGCGCGTCCCCGGGTGGCGGATAGGGGAATGCTTCCCAGATATGGGTGGTAGGGCGGAAATCAAATACGCCCCGTGGACCAACAGGAAAAATCTGCAGCGTCTGACCCAGAGTGGGCGGCTGCAAACAGCGACGGCCCCCAGGTTAGGGGCGGCTGAACCTACACTCACCATGACGTCTGGCCAACGTGGTGTTTTATGGCTAAACCCCTCTCATATGAAGACATACCAAAAACAATGGCCCCCAGTGCCCAGCGGCTCGAACGACCCTGGCCAAGGTAGCGGTCAGACCAGTCGTAGAGCAGGGGGTGCTAAGAATCCCTGGGTAAAACAAGGCTGCCAACTTCACATTGCAACTTATAACGCTAGGTCAATTGGAAATGAGGAAAGGTTGACGGAACTACAGTACGAACTGGACAGAATAAACTGGGATATTCTGGGAATATCAGAAACAAGGAGAAGAGGTGAAGAATCCATTAGACTAAGATCAGGACATATCCTATTCTACAAAGGAAGAGAAGATAATAGTTTGGGTGGTGTGGGTTTTCTTATCAACAAACGAATCTCCCCAAATCTTCAAATACTTAAAACCATATCAGATAGAGTAATATACATAACACTTAAGATTAACTCCAATATAACAATTAAAGTCGTTCAAATCTATGCCCCAACAAGTAGTCATGAGGACGAAGAGATCGAGGTGCTGTATGATGAAATCACACAGAGCCTAACAGAAAATAAGACAAGATACACGCTGATAATAGGAGACTTCAACGCAAGAATAGGAGAGCAGTGTAATAGCTCACAGTATGTTGGACAATTTGGACTGGGGAAACGAAATGAAAGAGGAACGATGCTTGCAAATTTCCTGGAAAAAGAACAACTATACATAATGAATACGTTTTTCAAAAAAAGACCTCACAAAAAATGGACCTGGGCCAGCCCGGATGGAATTACAAAAAACGAAATAGACTACGTGCTGACACCAAATAAACATATCGTCCAAGAAGTTGACGTTCTTAATTCCTTTAATACGGGCAGCGACCACAGATTAGTCCGGTGCAGGATCGTATTAAACACAAAATTGGAAAGAGCAAAAAAATTCAACAGCACGCAATACCGTATAGATCCTGATACAATAAGAGACAACAAGTCAATATATAGCAAAAGATTGACAGAACGACTAACAAAGGAAACAACATCATCACACGAGAGCTTGGACGAAACAAACAATAGACTGGTAAAAGAACTGAAAGAAACAACTACAAGTTTAGTATCATCAAAAACTAAAAGAATAGAAAAGTTTACAACACAAACCAAACAGCTACTGGAAAGAAGGAGAGAGCTCATTAAAGACAACAAAAGGAATACAGTAGAGTATGCCGAACTAAACAAAACAGCAAGGAAAATGGCCAAGCAGGACATACGAAAGTATCAAGAAAATCGAATAGAGGAGTTGATACAGCAAAACAGAGGTCTGAACATCTTTAAAAAAGAAAACGCACATAAAAAAGAAATGATCAAATTGAGAGACGGACAAGGTAACATAACAGAAGATCGAAGAGAGATACTCAAGGTAACAGAGAAGTTCTACACAGGTCTGTACGAGTCCAAAATAGACAATGAGTATGTTAGAAAAGCAAACAGTGACCATAAAAACAGGATATGTAACGTTGGCTCCGAGGATCTACCTGAGATTGAAGAGGAAGAAATTGTAAAAGCTTTAAATCAACTAAAAAACGGAAAGGCGGCAGGTGACGATAACATCATACCGGAAATGTTGAAGGAAGGTGGAAGCCTACTGATAAGAGAGCTTAAATCATTATTTAATACATGCCTAACCGAGGGAAGAATACCACAGGATTGGAACACCGCGATAGTCATACTGATATATAAGAAAGGTGATCCAAGCAACCTAGAAAACTATAGACCAATCAGCCTGCTATCACAGATCTACAAGCTTTTTATGAGAATAATAGCAAACCGCCTTGAATTCAAACTCGACGCATACCAACCCTATGAGCAGGCGGGCTTCAGAAAAGGCATGAGTACAATAGAACATCTCCACACCGTAAGGACACTGAACGAAAAAGTAACGGAATATAACATCCCATTATGGATTGCCTTCATAGATTTTAGAAAGGCCTTCGACACAGTTGAATTTTGGGCAATTATCAGGTCAATGAAAAATGCAAGAATAGACCAACGATATATTGACATTATACAGACACTAAACGACAACTCAAAAATGAAAGTAAGGCTATATGAAGACACTGAGGAAATCATAATTAAAAGAGGCGTTAGACAAGGAGACATTGTGTCACCCAAATTGTTTACACTGGTGCTAGAAGACGTTTTTAAGAGCCTACATTGGGAAGACAGAGGAATTGATATATCGGGAGAAAAACTAAGTAACCTAAGATTTGCCGATGACATTGCCATTTTTGCCCCAAACAGTGAAGAATTAGAATACATGCTTATAGAACTACAACAAGAAGCAAGAAAAGTAGGCCTAGAAATGAACATTTCTAAAACCAAATTCATGACAAACCAACGGACAAACAAAGAGAGTATAAATGTGCAAGGACAACAGATAAAGAAAGTGAACTCTTATATCTACCTAGGTCAAGAATTAACATTGGGTAAAACCAATCAAGAACTTGAAATTAACCACAGAATACATCTAGGATGGGCGGCCTACGGGAAGATGCGACACGTCTTCAACTCCAACCTACCCCTCAAACTAAAAACCAAGGTTTACATGGAATGCATTCTCCCAGTAACAACCTACGGATGTGAAACATGGGTCCTAACAAAGAAAATCTTGAATAAATTAAAGGTACATCAAAGATCAATAGAACGGAAAATGATAGGAATAACGCTTAAAGACCATAAAACCAATGAGTGGATAAGAAATAGAACCAAAATCGAGGACATAGTGAGGCGAATAGGTAGTCTTAAATGGAACTGGGCCGGACATGTTGCTCGAAATAACACCAACTGGAGCAGAAAAATAACAAGATGGAGACCTTGGGGGGAGAAAAGAAGCACCGGCAGACCACAACAAAGATGGTATGATGATATCAAGAGAACAGCCGGACTTAACTGGTACCAAGTGGCACAGAACAGGGAAAACTGGAAAAATATGAGAGAGGCCTATATCCAAAGGATAGAAAACGGCTAGAAGAGAGAGTGGATTGGACGGGATGCCCTTAGTGGGTAGGAGATTGCCTCGAAGTTGCACAGCTCTTTTAAAATCTGAGTCTGACCAGTAGGGCGGAGGGTTGTTGACCCAGCTACCACTTTCTGTGGAGCAGTCACCTTGATGGAGACCATTGCCAGAATATCCGTTTTCCGTTATTTATCCACTTCAACAGTTTTTCATATAGTTTGACGCTATAAGGCAGGGAAAGAATAGCTGCCGTTGTTGGCGTAGCACTATTTATTAAGTTATTAAAGCATCTTTTCATTATGGCGGGCACTTGTTGGGTTAAGCAAGTTATACCCAGGCCGCCACCTCTTATAGGGGCATGCAGATAAGCATCAGCACATGTTCGGTTCAGACCAAGAAACTTTCTAACGGATACTCTGATGTTCGTATCAACGGCTCTTAAAGTCTTCTTGGTGACTATGGCGCTTTGTTGTTGATCTTGTACGCGCGACAACAAGAATTGTTTAACGATGTTGAGTTTCTGTGCCGGCTGAAGTCCTGCTTTGTTTATTCTATCGAGCTGGATTTTGAGGTCGGAAATGGTAGATCGAGTCTGTCCCATGACTCCATACCTCCTGCCCAGGTATTTAAACATATCCTGAGGCGTTAATTGGCGGATGAACTGACTCTCTGCCGCGAATAGAGGCCGAGTAACCAAGTAAGAGTGTTTGTTGCCTCGGTTGACGTTAACCGATATGGCAACACTAATCGACATCCCTCGCTTCGCAAAGAACTCAGTAACAGTTCTAAGCTGCTTTGTGGCACCCTTGACAGACTCGGCCAACAGCACTGGGTCATCCGCATACGCTAGTACTGACACCTTCATGTCATCTGAGAAAGGTATGCACGACCCACCATTCTCTAGTTCGCAAACCAACTCCTAAGTTGAAAAGATAGGGCGATAAAGGGTCTCCCTGCTTTACGCCTCTATCGATGTTTATTCTCCTGGTTTTCTTATTGCCCGCAGAGACTATGGTATAGGATTTTAGGTAGGAGTCAATTATATACCTTTTAGTTGTTTCGTCTATACCGAACCTGTTCAGAGCTCGCAGGATGGACCATTGCGATACTGTGTCGAAGGCTTTAGAAAGGTCCAACGACAAGATGTTGTATGGCTTAACTCTACGTCTTCTTTCCTTGATGAGCGTTTGGAGTGAGATATTATTCAACAGGACACCATCAATCTTCATGAAACCTCTTTGGTTGGCGTGTATCGGTAACGCCGAGAAGCGCTTACCAAGGACATGATGAAACACCCTGACAATTACCGATGATATTGTGATCGGTCTCCAGTTGTTAATCAAGCGTCGGTCCCCCCTTTGGGAGAGTGTTGTTCTGTTCCCTCGGAGCACCTCGGGAGTAACTCCAAAGAGAAACATGACATTATATGATAGAACCAATCTCTTCACAGGGGCCTTTTTAAGAGCTAGCAGGGGCACTGCGTCTGGATCAGCCGCCCCTGATTTTGATGTGTTAATGGCCCAGAGGATATCTGACTCTGTAATTGGCTGGTCCAGGTTAGTTCCTCTTTCTGATCCAAGATTGGTTCGTTGTCTAGGAGAGAGAGACTTCCGAATATGCCCCTGTACTCGGACTCTATTGACGCAATGTCAGGTAGTACATCGTCCCCCCAGAGCGGTGTCCCGTCTAGGATATCACGCGCCAAAGTGGCTTGATCGGATAGATATCGTCGTTGGACGATTTTGTATTTATAAGAACGCTCATGGTTCCTGTTATTAAAGACTGGAGCCCTGCGGTTTCCGTTGCTCCGTTGAAGAGAGCAGTAATATATTCATTCACCTCTTTTCTCACTCCCTCTCTATGGCGGTCTAGGTTGGTGAATTGAGAGTAACGGAATAAAGTGCTATCATAAGTGTTCCATCCGTCATTAGCGTGCCAGTAATTGTATAAAAACGTAGAGATTGTATTATGCCGGTGTTCTATCGCAATGGGTACGAACTCCTCAGCATTCGGATTAAGACTTTGACGATTTTTAAAGCTTGAGTCCCTGCCTCGATCTCTAGGACTCTCGAGAGGAGAGAACTCCACTACTTCACCTTCTGCTTCCTCGTGGGGCCGCGCGTTTTCGTTCTCAAGTTTTTCGAGAACGTCTATGCGGGCCTCGATGTTGTTTTCTTTTCTGAGGAATTCGAGGAGTTCCTTGTATCTATCCTGTTTCCGTCTATATTTTATAGAGTCGATGGTACGGTTAGGATAGATACTTTGGAGATGTTTGTTAATGAAACGGCCAGTGTAGGGCGATTTCGTGCTTGGCCATTTCTATGTAGTCTTCATCCTCGAATTCAACGGGGGCATTAGGCTTTTCGTAGAGGTTCTCAAGCTCCTCATTGTACTCCACGGGGTGTGCTCTCCGCATGTGTTGTCGCATTCCAGCATAAGACAGTTTGTTTGCATACGGAGCAAACATTGCCGTCAGCCGGGGGTGCACCCCGGCAGCGTAGCCTTCTTAAATGGGTCTGAAGCCCAGTATCAGTGGCGAAAATTTTACCACATATGCACAAGACCATAGTTCTAGGACTGAAACTAGGTCTGCCGTAAGTTCGATTCAGTTATTAAGGGGATAGTTGGATAGACAGGAAAAGACTTGTCTACCACTTAGATAAAAAGTCGGAAGGTGTACTATCCCTAAAACTAAAACCCCCAGGAGTCTGGAGGTGGGCACGGTCCGATAAAGGAGCCAGATAGGTGACCATGGGGCAGTCTTCGGATGATCCCAATCTCTTAGAATAGACAAGAGATTACCGTGTTGGATCAAGACTAAGAATCCTATCTGGGGCGCTCTGTACGTTAGCCACGCCAAAATAAATTCTAGCGTGTTACCGACTCTACCACGGGGAGGTGTACAGAACTTGATTAGGAGGGGCTGCAAACTTTAAAAACTCACAACCGGGGTTTCAAAGGCTTTGAATTGAACAGAAAAGGTCGCTCTGCTTCAATACTCTCTCCGCTACAGTTCCTAACCCGAAAGAGGCCGTCTGGAGCCGCCGTCGGTGCAGAACTTGGTGGTAGTAGCAAATACTCCAGCGAGGCCCAGGAGAATTAGTCCTTCACGTCAGCGTGGAGAAGGGTTTCGTGTGAACAGCCGTTGCACACGAGTCAGTCGATCCTAAGCCCTAGGCGAAAGCCGATGTTGATGTGGTGTAGCTTTATTTACGTACGTACGTAAAAAGTTTGTACACACCCATTGGGCGAAAGGGAATCCGGTTCCTATTCTGGAACCCGGCAGCGGAACCGTCAAAAAGTCGGGCCCTCGCAAGAGAGTTCATCGGGGTAACCCAAAAGGACCTGGAGACGCCGTTGGGAGATCTGGGAAGAGTTTCCTTTTCTGAATAAGCGTTCGAGTGTCCGGAGCTTCCCCTCGGACCTTGAAAATCCAGGAGAGGGCCTCGTGGAGGCTTGCGCCGGTTCGTACCCATATCCGCATCAGGTCTTCAAGGTGAAGAGCCTCTAGTCGATAGAATAATGTAGGTAAGGGAAGTCGGCAAATTGGATTTGTAACTTCGGGATAAGGATTGGCGTGTGGATCGGGGCGTGTCGGGCTTGGCGAGGAAGTGGGTCACGGCTGACGTGCCAGGCCTGGGCGAGGTGAAGTAATTGGAGCATCTCCTTCCTTCGGTTGGAGTTTGTGATGATTAAGGATCCGAGTTCGGTCCCGTGCCTTGGCCTCCCTCGGAACCGTCTTGCTGCGAGGTTCCGTATTACCTTAATCGGTATTTGGATATCCACTTCGGCCGCCATTCAACGGCTCAGAACTGGCACGAACTAGGGGAATCCAACTGTCTAATTAAAACAAAGCATTGCGATTGCCCCAACGGGTGTTGGCTCAATGTGATTTCTGCCCAGTGCTCTGAATGTCAAAGTGAAGAAATTCAAGCAAGCGCGGGTAAACGGTACGAGTAACTATGACTCTCTCTCTTCCAGACCTGGTACTTGGGAACGGGGACTGGGAGTGTCGTGGATTCCATTCATAAACGCACCAGCTAACTACAGCTGGGGAATACAATGTCTTGGCATCGCTTTGGAAAGGAGTCCGCCCTGGAAAGTGGCGCGGACTATGAAAACGAAATATTGGCGGGGCAGGTTAATTCCTAAGGCCCCATGTCGTGCTGTTGTGGCCACCGAGACCCACCTATTGATTTAAGGGTCCAGGGTGAACAAGGGTGGCACTTAGTCCCCACCGAAGGGACTGGCAAATGGAAGAGGCGGGATTTCGGACCTTGTATGTGACAGGCCACTTTGACTGCATGATGACAAGTGTTGAGAACTGGCTCTGTCCAGGTCCGTGCGGCTTGCCGCGAAAAGACACACTATCTGATAGCCAAATGCCTCGTCATCTAATTAGTGACGCGCATGAATGGATTAACGAGATTCCCACTGTCCCTACCCACTATCTAGCGAACCTACTGCCAAGGGAACGGGCTTGGAAAAATTAGCGGGGAAAGAAGACCCTGTTGAGCTTGATTCTAGTCTGGCATTGTAAGGAGACATGAGAGGTATAGCATAAATGGGAGATGGCAACATCGCCGGTGAAATACCACTACTTTCATCGTTTCTTCACTTACTCGGTAAGGCGAAACACGTGCGTCGTTCGCTCACGAGGCCGCGACTGTCACGGTATTCTCGAACCAAGGGCACGGAGAGACGTATCGTTGCGTCGCGTACCATTCGTCGGCGTAGAGCAAAAGGGCAAAAGCTGGCTTGATCCCGATGTTCAGTACGCATAGGGACTGCGAAAGCACGGCCTATCGATCCTTTTGGCTTGAAGAGTTTTCAGCAAGAGGTGTCAGAAAAGTTACCACAGGGATAACTGGCTTGTTGCGGCCAAGCATTCATAGTGACGTCACTTTTTGATGATGTCTGCTCTTCCTATCATTGCGAAGCAGATTTCGCCAAGCGTCGGAGTGTCCTCCCATTAATAACGAACCGTGCCAGTTTTTTGATGACGCTAGCCTGCGAAAATAATCGCATAGATGGATGGAGAATCAAATTTGAAGAAAAAAATTTAGTACCAAACATTTCCCCCCACTCCCCCCTCTCATAGGTGATTTGGATTGCTCAGAGCTGGAGAGAGCTACGATCACGGGATGTTCGAAATGCCTCTATTCCAGTATTTCGGCTAACGAAAAAAATGATGTCCCCCCCGATAATCCCCCCTCGAAAAAGTTCTAGGGCGCAGCTGAAACCCACTTTTTTATTATTCGAGCTAGAGAAAAATTGAAAACTGATTCGGATAGAGGAAAATCTATACTATGTATGCAATACATAAACCGATTTTTTCATTTGAAAACATTTAGGGGGAAAAATTGAGAAGTAAATTCCCAATTCCCATTTTTCACACACTTTTTTTCTTTTCAACTTTCTATATACACCTTTTACCGTTAATATTACATTTTCTATATTGTTACGGCTTCTATTTTATTCATTCATTCATAACACAATTTTCCTATATCCTATCTGCCAGAAGACAAACTAAACACGATTCTATAAACACTAGCGCCCCCTGCCGGCCAGACGCCAAACTTACACGGTTTTATAGACACTAGCGCCTTCTGCCGGCCAGACGCCAAACTTAACACGGTTTTATAGACACTAGCGCCATCTGCCGGCCAGATACCAAACTTTACACGGTTTTATAGACACTAGCGCCACCTGCCGGCCAGACGCCAAACTTAAAACGGTTTAATAAACACTAGCGCCCTCTGCCGGCCAGACACCAAACATAACACAGTTTTATAGACACTAGCGGCACCTGCCGGCCAGACGCGAAACTTAACACGGCTTAATAGACACTAGCGCTCTCTGCCAGCCAGACTCCTAACTTGACATGGTTTGAAAGACACTAGCGCCCCCTGCCGGCCAGACGACAAACTAAACACGAACTATTTCCAATCCAATTTTCACAATACATCTCTCTCGTCAAGTTTATATATCCAGCGGAATCTACTTTCACAATAAATTTTTTTCGTTATTATTAATATTTCATACAACTTTTATATGTTACACCTCGAACGGTTGCCATTTTCATAAAACTTTAACCTAATCTAACCTAACCTAACCTTTTTTTCCCTTACTATTACTATTTTCATACAACTTTTATATGTTACACCCCGAACGGCTTCTACATAGAAAATATCTCCATTCAATTTTCACAATTCATCTTTTTCGACAAGTTAATATACATAGGGGAATCTCATTTTATAATACTTGTTTTTCATTATTATTACTATTTTCACACAACTTTTATATAATACACCTCGGACGTTCCTACATCGAGCGGCCATCTAATTTCATAATACTTTTTTCCCTTATTGTTAATATTTTCATAACACTTTTATGTGATGCGCCTCGGACGGCTTCTGCATACAAAACATCTCCAATCAATTTTCACAATTCGTCTTTTTCGACAAGTTCATATATATGGGGAGAATCTCATTTCATAATACTTGTTTTTCATTATTATTACTATTTTCATACAACTTTTATATAATACACCTCGGGGATTAATACATCGAGCGGCCATCTAATTTCAAGCGGACGCCTAATATATAAGAATTGATGAGATTCGACTTCAAATTAGGAAGATGGACTTTGAAAATTTTCAATCAACACAAAGTGACAATCGACCTCAATGGGCTCCAATGGATGTAAATCGACGATTGCTGACAAATTTAGTTGCAAACTCACTCAAATATATAAGAATTGATGAGATTCGACTTCAAATTAGGAAGATGGACTTTGAAAATTTTCAATCAACACAAAGTGACAATCGACTTCAATGGGCTTCAATGGAAGTAACTCGACGATTGCTGACACAGTTAGTTGCAAACTCACTCAAATATATAAGAATTGATGAGATTCGACTTCGAATTAGGAAGATAGACTTTGAAAATTTTCAATCAACACAAAGTGACAATCGACCTCAATGGGCTTCAATGGAAGTAAATCCATGATTGCTGACAAATTTAGTTGAAAACTCACTCAAATATATAAGAATTGATGAGATTCGACTTCAAATTAGGAAGATGGACTTTGAAAATTTTCAATCAACACAAAGTGACAATCGACTTCAATGGGCTTCAATGGAAGTAACTCGACGATTGCTGACACAGTTAGTTGCAAACTCACTCAAATATATAAGAATTGATGAGATTCGACTTCGAATTAGGAAGATAGACTTTGAAAATTTTTAATCAACACAAAGTGACAATCGACCTGGATGGGCTTCAATGGGAGTAAATCGACGATTTCTGACAAAGTTAGTTACAAACTCACTCAAATATATAAGAATTGATGAGATTCGACTTCGAATTAGGAAGATAGACTTTGAAAATTTTTAATCAACACAAAGTGACAATCGACCTGGATGGGCTTCAATGGGAGTAAATCGACGATTTCTGACAAAGTTAGTTGCAAACTCACTCAAATATATAAGAATTGATGAGATTCCACTTCGAATTAGGAAGATAGACTTTGAAAATTTTTAATCAACACAAAGTGACAATCCACTTCAATGGGCTTCAATGGAAGTAACTCGACGATTTCTGACAAAGTTAGTTGCAAACTCACTCGAATATATAAGAATTGATGAGATTCGACTTCGAACTAGGAAGATAGACTTTGAAAATTTTTAATCAACACAAAGTGACAATCGACCTGAATGGGCTTCAATGGGAGTGAATCGACGATTTCTGACAAAGTTAGTTGCAAACTCACTCAAATATATAAGAATTGATGAGATTCCACTTCAAATTAGGAAGATAAACTTTGAAAATTTTCAATCAAGACAAAGTGACAATCGACATCAATGGGCTCAATGGAAGTAAATCGACGATTTCTGACAAAGTTAGCTGCAAACCCACTCAAATATATAAGAATTGATGAGATTCGACTTCTAATTAGGAAGATAGACTTTGAAAATTTTCAATTAACACAAAGTGACAATAGACCTGAATGGGCTTCAATGGAAGTAAATCCATGATTGCTGACAAAGTGACAATCGACCTCAATGGGCTCAATGGAAGTTAAGCGACGATTTCTGACAAAGTTAGTTGCAAGCTCACTCAAATATATGAGAAATGTTGAAATTCGAGTTCAAATTAGGAAGATGGACTTTGAAAATTTTCAATAAAAAAAAAAGTGACAATCGACATCAATGGGCTTCAATGGAAGTAAATCGACGATTTCTGACAAAGTTAGTTGCTAACTCACCCGAATATATAAGAATTGATGAGATTCGCCTTCAAATTAGGAAGATAGACTTTGAAAATTTACAGTCAATACAAAGTGACAATCGACCTGAATGGGCTTCAATGGGAGTGAATCGACAATTTCTGACAAAGTTAGTTGCTAACTCACCCGAATATATAAGAATTGATGAGATTCGACTTCAAATTAGGAAGATAGACTTTGAAAATTTACAGTCAATACAAAGTGACAATCGACCTCAATGGGCTTCAATGGGAGTAAATCGACGATTTCTGACAAAGTTAGTTGCCGACTCATTCGAATATATAAGAATTGGTGAGATTCCACTTCAAATTAGGAAGATAGACTTTGAAAATTTTCAATCAACACAAAGTGACAATCGACATCAATGGGCTCAATGGAAGTAAATCGACGATTTCTGACAAAGTTAGCTGCAAACCCACTCAAATATATAAGAATTGATGAGATTCGACTTCCAATTAGGAAGATAGACTTTGAAAATTTTCAATTATCACAAAGTGACAATAGACCTGAATGGGCTTCAATGGGAGTAAATCGACGATTTCTGACAAAGTTAGTTGCTAACTCACTCGAATATATAAGAATTGATGAGATTCCACTTCAAATTAGGAAGATAGACTTTGAAAATTTTCAATAAAAAAAAAGTGACAATCGACATCAATGGGCTTCAATGGAAGTAAATCGACGATTTCTGACAAAGTTAGTTGCAAACCCACTCAAATATATAGGAATTAATGAGATTCGACTTCCAATTAGGAAGATAGACTTTGAAAATTTTCAATCAACACAAAGTGACAGTCGACCTCAATGGGCTTCAATGGATGTTAATCGACGATATCTGAAAAAGTTAGATGCAAACTCACTGAAATATATAAAAAATGTTGAAATTCGACTTCAAATTAGGAAGATAGACTTTGAAAATTTTCAATCAACACAAAGTGAAAATCGACCTCAATGGGCTTCAATGGATGTTAATCGACGATATCTTACAAAGTTAGATGCAAACTCAATGAAATATATAAGAAAATTCTAAATTCGACTCCAAATTAGGAAGATAGACTTTGAAAATTTTCAATCAACACAAAGAGACAATCGATCTCAATGGGCTTCAATGGATGTTAATCGACGATATCTGACAAAGTTAGATGCAAACTCAATGAAATATATAAGAAAATTCTAAATTCGACTCCAAATTAGGAAGATAGACTTTGAAAATTTTCAATCAACACAAAGTGACAATCGACCTCAATGGGCTCAATGGAAGTTAAGCGACGATTTCTGACAAAGTTAGTTGCTAACTCACCCGAATATATAAGAATTGATGAGATTCGACTTCAAATTAGGAAGATAGACTTTGAAAATTTACTGTCAATACAAAGTGACAATCGACCTCAATGGGCTTCAATGGATTTAAATCGACGATTTCTGACAAAGTTAGTTGCAAACTCACTCAAATATATAAGAATTAATGAGATTCGACTTCCAATTAGGAAGATGGACTTTGAAAATTTTCAATAAAAAAAAAGTGACAATCGACATCAATGGGCTTCAATGGAAGTAAATCGACGATTTCTGACAAAGTTAGTTGCTAACTCACCCGAATATATAAGAATTGATGAGATTCGACTTCAAATTAGGAAGATAGACTTTGAAAATTCACAGTCAATACAAAGTAACAATCGACCTGAATGGGCTTCAATGGGAGTAAATCGACAATTTCTGACAAAGTTAGTTGCTAACTCACCCGAATATATAAGAATTGATGAGATTCCACTTCAAATTAGGAAGATATAATTTGAAAATTTACAGTCAATACAAAGTGACAATCGACCTCAATTGGCTTCAATGGGAGTAAATCGACAATTTCTGACAAAGTTAGTTGCTAACTCATTCGAATATATAAGAATTGATGAGATTCGACTTCAAATTAGGAAGATAGACTTTAAAAATCTTCAATCAACACAAAGTGACAATCGACCTCAATGGGCTCAATGGAAGTTAAGCGACGATTTCTGACAAAGTTAGCTGCAAACCCACTCAAATATATAGGAATTGATGAGATTCGACTTCCAATTAGGAAGATAGACTTTGAAAATTTTCAATTAACACAAAGTGACAATACACCTGAATGGGCTTCAATGGGAGTAAATCGACGATTTCTGACAAAGTTAGTTGCTAACTCACTCGAATATATAAGAATTGATGAGATTCCACTTCAAATTAGGAAGATAGACTTTGAAAATTTTCAATCAACACAAAGTGACAATCGACATCAATGGGCTCAATGGAAGTAAATCGACGATTTCTGACAAAGTTAGCTGCAAACCCACTCAAATATATAAGAATTGATGAGATTCGACTTCCAATTAGGAAGATAGACTTTGAAAATTTTCAATTAACACAAAGTGACAATAGACCTGAATGGGCTTCAATGGGAGTAAATCGACGATTTCTGACAAAGTTAGTTGCTAACTCACTCGAATATATAAGAATTGATGAGATTCCACTTCAAATTAGGAAGATATACTTTGAAAATTTTCAATCAACACAAAGTGACAATCGACATCAATGGGCTCAATGGAAGTTAAGCGACGATTTCTGACAAAGTTAGTTGCAAACTCATTCAAATATATAAGAATTGATGAGATTCGACTTCCAATTAGGAAGATAGACTTTGAAAATTTTCAATTAACACAAAGTGACAATAGACCTGAATGGGCTTCAATGGGAGTAAATCGACAATTTCTGACAAAGTTATTGGCTAACTCACTCGAATATATAAGAATTGATGAGATTCCACTTCAAATTAGGAAGATAGACTTTGAAAATTTTCAATCAACACAAAGTGACAATCGACCTCAATGGGCTCAATGGAAGTTAAGCGACGATTTCTGACAAAGTTAGTTGCAAACTCACTCAAATATATAAGAATTAATGAGATTCGACTTCCAATTAGGAAGATGGACTTTGAAAATTTTCAATAAAAAAAAAGGGACAATCGACATTAATGGGCTTCAATGGAAGTAAATCGACGATTTCTGACAAAGTTAGTTGCTAACTCACCCGAATATATAAGAATTGATGAGATTCGACTTCAAATTAGGAAGATAGACTTTGAAAATTTACAGTCAATACAAAGTGACAATCGACCTGAATGGGCTTCAATGGGAGTAAATCGACAATTTCTGACAAAGTTAGTTGCTAACTCACCCGAATATATAAGAATTGATGAGATTCCACTTCAAATTAGGAAGATAGACTTTGAAAATTTACAGTCAATACAAAGTGACAATCGACCTGAATGGGCTTCAATGGGAGTAAATCGACAATTTCTGACAAAGTTAGTTGCTAACTCACCCGAATATATAAGAATTGATGAGATTCGACTTCAAATTAGGAAGATAGACTTTGAAAATTTACAATCAATACAAAGTGACAATCGACCTCAATGGGCTTCAATGGGAGTAAATCGACAATTTCTGACAAAGTTAGTTGCTAACTCATTCGAATATATAAGAATTGATGAGATTCGACTTCAAATTAGGAAGATAGACTTTGAAAATTTACAGTCAATACAAAGTGACTGTCGACCTCAATGGGCTTCAATGGATTTAAATCGACGATTGCTGACAAAGTTAGTTGCAGACTCACTCAAATATATAAGAATTGATGGGATTCCACTTCAAATTAGGAAGATAGACGTTGGAAATTTTCAATCAACACAAAGTGACAATCGACATCAATGGGCTCAATGGAAGTAAATCGACGATTTCTGACAAAGTTAGTTGCTAACTCGCCCGAATATATAAGAATTGATGAGATTCCACTTCAAATTAGGAAGATATACTTTGAAAATTTACAGTCAATACAAATTGACAATCGACCTCAATGGGCTTCAATGGGAGTAAATCGACAATTTCTGACAAAGTTAGTTGCTAACTCATTCGAATATATAAGAATTGATGAGATTCGACTTCAAATTAGGAAGATAGACTTTGAAAATCTACAGTCAATACAAAGTGACTGTCGACCTCAATGGGCTTCAATGGATTTAAATCGACGATTGCTGACAAAGTTAGTTGCAGACTCACTCAAATATATAAGAATTGATGGGATTCCACTTCAAATTAGGAAGATAGACTTTGAAAATTTACAGTCAATACAAAGTGACAATCGACCTCAATGGGCTTCAATGGGAGTAAATCGACAATTTCTGACAAAGTTAGTTGCTAACTCATTCGAATATATAAGAATTGATGAGATTCGACTTCAAATTAGGAAGATAGACTTTGAAAATTTACAGTCAATACAAAGTGACTGTCGACCTCAATGGGCTTCAATGGATTTAAATCGACGATTGCTGACAAAGTTAGTTGCAGACTCACTCAAATATATAAGAATTGATGGGATTCCACTTCAAATTAGGAAGATAGACGTTGGAAATTTTCAATCAACACAAAGTGACAATCGACATCAATGGGCTCAATGGAAGTAAATCGACGATTTCTGACAAAGTTAGTTGCTAACTCGCCCGAATATATAAGAATTGATGAGATTCCACTTCAAATTAGGAAGATACACTTTGAAAATTTTCAATCAACACAAAGTGACAATCGACCTCAATGGGCTTCAATGGGAGTAAATCGACGATTTCTGACAAAGTTAGTTGCAAATTCACTCAAATATATAAGAATTGATGAGATTCCACTTCAAATTAGGAAGATAGACGTTGAAAATTTTCAATCAACACAAAGTGACAATCGACATCAATGGGCTCAATGGAAGTAAATCGACGATTTCTGACAAAGTTAGCTGCAAACCCACTCAAATATATAAGAATTGATGAGATTCGACTTCCAATTAGGAAGATAGACTTTGAAAATTTTCAATTAACACAAAGTGACAAAAGACCTGAATGGGCTTCAATGGGAGTAAATCGACAATTTCTGACAAAGTTAGTTGCTAACTCATTCGAATATATAAGAATTGATGAGATTCGACTTCAAATTAGGAAGATAGACTTTGAAAATTTACAGTCAATACAAAGTGACTGTCGACCTCAATGGGCTTCAATGGATTTAAATCGACGATTGCTGACAAAGTTAGTTGCAGACTCACTCAAATATATAAGAATTGATGGGATTCCACTTCAAATTAGGAAGATAGACGTTGAAAATTTTCAATCAACACAAAGTGACAATCGACATCAATGGGCTCAATGGTAGTAAATCGACGATTTCTGACAAAGTTAGTTCCTAACTCGCCCGAATATATAAGAATTGATGAGATTCCACTTCAAATTAGGAAGATACACTTTGAAAATTTTCAATCAACACAAAGTGACAATCGACCTCAATGGGCTTCAATGGGAGTAAATCGACGATTTCTGACAAAGTTAGTTGCAAATTCACTCAAATATATAAGAATTGATGAGATTCCACTTCAAATTAGGAAGATAGACGTTGAAAATTTTCAATCAACACAAAGTGACAATCGACATCAATGGGCTCAATGGAAGTAAATCGACGATTTCTGACAAAGTTAGCTGCAAACCCACTCAAATATATAAGAATTGATGAGATTCGACTTCCAATTAGGAAGATAGACTTTGAAAATTTTCAATTAACACAAAGTGACAAAAGACCTGAATGGGCTTCAATGGGAGTAAATCGGCGATTTCTTACAAAGTTCGTTGCTAACTCACTCGAATATATAAGAATTGATGAGATTCCACTTCAAATTAGGAAGATATACTTTGAAAATTTACAGTCAATACAAAGTGACAATCGACCTCAATGGGCTTCAATGGATTTAAATCGACGATTGCTGACAAAGTTAGTTGCAGACTCACTCAAATATATAAGAATTGATGAGATTCCACTTCAAATTAGGAAGATAGACTTTAAAAATCTTCAATCAACAAAAAGTGACAATCGACATCAATGGGCTTCAATGGAAGTAAATCGACGATATCTGACCAAGTTAGATGCGAACTTACTCAAATATATGAGAATTGATTAGATTCCACTTCAAATTAGGAAGATAGACGTTGAAAATTTTCAATCAACACAAAGTGACAATCGACATCAATGGGCTCAATGGAAGTAAATCGACGATTTCTGACAAAGTTAGTTGCTAACTCGCCCGAATATATAAGAATTGATGAGATTCCACTTCAAATTAGGAAGATATACTTTGAAAATTTACAGTCAATACAAATTGACAATCGACCTCAATGGGCTTCAATGGGAGTAAATCGACAATTTCTGACAAAGTTAGTTGCTAACTCATTCGAATATATAAGAATTGATGAGATTCGACTTCAAATTAGGAAGATAGACTTTGAAAATCTACAGTCAATACAAAGTGACTGTCGACCTCAATGGGCTTCAATGGATTTAAATCGACGATTGCTGACAAAGTTAGTTGCAGACTCACTCAAATATATAAGAATTGATGGGATTCCACTTCAAATTAGGAAGATAGACTTTGAAAATTTACAGTCAATACAAAGTGACAATCGACCTCAATGGGCTTCAATGGGAGTAAATCGACAATTTCTGACAAAGTTAGTTGCTAACTCATTCGAATATATAAGAATTGATGAGATTCGACTTCAAATTAGGAAGATAGACTTTGAAAATTTACAGTCAATACAAAGTGACTGTCGACCTCAATGGGCTTCAATGGATTTAAATCGACGATTGCTGACAAAGTTAGTTGCAGACTCACTCAAATATATAAGAATTGATGGGATTCCACTTCAAATTAGGAAGATAGACGTTGGAAATTTTCAATCAACACAAAGTGACAATCGACATCAATGGGCTCAATGGAAGTAAATCGACGATTTCTGACAAAGTTAGTTGCTAACTCGCCCGAATATATAAGAATTGATGAGATTCCACTTCAAATTAGGAAGATACACTTTGAAAATTTTCAATCAACACAAAGTGACAATCGACCTCAATGGGCTTCAATGGGAGTAAATCGACGATTTCTGACAAAGTTAGTTGCAAATTCACTCAAATATATAAGAATTGATGAGATTCCACTTCAAATTAGGAAGATAGACGTTGAAAATTTTCAATCAACACAAAGTGACAATCGACATCAATGGGCTCAATGGAAGTAAATCGACGATTTCTGACAAAGTTAGCTGCAAACCCACTCAAATATATAAGAATTGATGAGATTCGACTTCCAATTAGGAAGATAGACTTTGAAAATTTTCAATTAACACAAAGTGACAAAAGACCTGAATGGGCTTCAATGGGAGTAAATCGACAATTTCTGACAAAGTTAGTTGCTAACTCATTCGAATATATAAGAATTGATGAGATTCGACTTCAAATTAGGAAGATAGACTTTGAAAATTTACAGTCAATACAAAGTGACTGTCGACCTCAATGGGCTTCAATGGATTTAAATCGACGATTGCTGACAAAGTTAGTTGCAGACTCACTCAAATATATAAGAATTGATGGGATTCCACTTCAAATTAGGAAGATAGACGTTGAAAATTTTCAATCAACACAAAGTGACAATCGACATCAATGGGCTCAATGGTAGTAAATCGACGATTTCTGACAAAGTTAGTTCCTAACTCGCCCGAATATATAAGAATTGATGAGATTCCACTTCAAATTAGGAAGATACACTTTGAAAATTTTCAATCAACACAAAGTGACAATCGACCTCAATGGGCTTCAATGGGAGTAAATCGACGATTTCTGACAAAGTTAGTTGCAAATTCACTCAAATATATAAGAATTGATGAGATTCCACTTCAAATTAGGAAGATAGACGTTGAAAATTTTCAATCAACACAAAGTGACAATCGACATCAATGGGCTCAATGGAAGTAAATCGACGATTTCTGACAAAGTTAGCTGCAAACCCACTCAAATATATAAGAATTGATGAGATTCGACTTCCAATTAGGAAGATAGACTTTGAAAATTTTCAATTAACACAAAGTGACAAAAGACCTGAATGGGCTTCAATGGGAGTAAATCGGCGATTTCTGACAAAGTTCGTTGCTAACTCACTCGAATATATAAGAATTGATAAGATTCCACTTCAAATTAGGAAGATATACTTTGAAAATTTACAGTCAATACAAAGTGACAATCGACCTCAATGGGCTTCAATGGATTTAAATCGACGATTGCTGACAAAGTTAGTTGCAGACTCACTCAAATATATAAGAATTGATGAGATTCCACTTCAAATTAGGAAGATAGACTTTAAAAATCTTCAATCAACAAAAAGTGACAATCGACATCAATGGGCTTCAATGGAAGTAAATCGACGATATCTGACCAAGTTAGATGCGAACTTACTCAAATATATGAGAATTGATTAGATTCCACTTCAAATTAGGAAGATAGACGTTGAAAATTTTCAATCAACACAAAGTGACAATCGACATCAATGGGATCAATGGAAGTAAATCGACGATTTCTGACAAAGTTAGTTGCTAACTCGCCCGAATATATAAGAATTGATGAGATTCGACTTCCAATTAGGAAGATAGACTTTGAAAATTTTCAATTAACACAAAGTGACAAAAGACCTGAATGGGCTTCAACGGGAGTAAATCGACGATTTCTGACAAAGTTCGTTGCTAACTCACTCGAATATATAAGAATTGATGAGATTACACTTCAAATTAGGAAGATAGACTTTGAAAATTTTCAATCAAGACAAAGTGACAATCGACCTCAATGGGCTTCAATGGATTTAAATCGACGATTGCTGACAAAGTTAGTTGCAGACTCACTCAAATATATAAGAATTGATGAGATTCCACTTCCAATTAGGAAGATAGACTTTGAAAATTTCCAATTAACACAAAGTGACAATAGACCTGAATGGGCTTCAATGGGAGTAAATCGACAATTTCTGACAAAGTTAGTTGCTAACTCACTCGAATATATAAGAATTGATGAGATTACACTTCAAATTAGGAAGATAGACTTTGAAAATTTTCAATCAACACAAAGTGACAATCGACATCAATGGGCTCAATGGAAGTAAATCGACGATTTCTGACAAAGTTAGCTGCAAACCCACTCAAATATATAAGAATTGATGAGATTCGACTTCCAATTAGGAAGATAGACTTTGAAAATTTTCAATTAACACAAAGTGACAATAGACCTCAATGGGCTTCAATGGGAGTAAATCGACAATTTCTGACAAAGTTAGTTGCAAATTCACTCAAATATATAAGAATTGATGAGATTCCACTTCAAATTAGGAAGATAGACGTTGAAAATTTTCAATCAACACAAAGTGACAATCGACATCAATGGGCTCAATGGAAGTAAATCGACGATTTCTGACAAAGTTAGCTGCAAACCCACTCAAATATATAAGAATTGATGAGATTCGACTTCCAATTAGGAAGATAGACTTTGAAAATTTTCAATTAACACAAAGTGACAAAAGACCTGAATGGGCTTCAATGGGAGTAAATCGACGATTTCTGACAAAGTTCGTTGCTAACTCACTCGAATATATAAGAATTGATGAGATTACACTTCAAATTAGGAAGATAGACTTTGAAAATTTTCAATCAAGACAAAGTGACAATCGACCTCAATGGGCTCAATGGAAGTTAAGCGACGATTTCTGACAAAGTTAGTTGCAAACTCATTCAAATATATAAGAATTGATGAGATTCCACTTCCAATTAGGAAGATAGACTTTGAAAATTTCCAATTAACACAAAGTGACAATAGACCTGAATGGGCTTCAATGGGAGTAAATCGACAATTTCTGACAAAGTTAGTTGCTAACTCACTCGAATATATAAGAATTGATGAGATTACACTTCAAATTAGGAAGATAGACTTTGAAAATTTTCAATCAACACAAAGTGACAATCGACATCAATGGGCTCAATGGAAGTAAATCGACGATTTCTGACAAAGTTAGCTGCAAACCCACTCAAATATATAAGAATTGATGAGATTCGACTTCCAATTAGGAAGATAGACTTTGAAAATTTTCAATTAACACAAAGTGACAAAAGACCTGAATGGGCTTCAATGGGAGTAAATCGACGATTTCTGACAAAGTTCGTTGCTAACTCACTCGAATATATAAGAATTGATGAGATTACACTTCAAATTAGGAAGATAGACTTTGAAAATTTTCAATCAAGACAAAGTGACAATCGACCTCAATGGGCTTCAATGGATTTAAATCGACGATTGCTGACAAAGTTAGTTGCAGACTCACTCAAATATATAAGAATTGATGAGATTCCACTTCCAATTAGGAAGATAGACTTTGAAAATTTCCAATTAACACAAAGTGACAATAGACCTGAATGGGCTTCAATGGGAGTGAATCGACAATTTCTGACAAAGTTAGTTGCTAACTCGCCCGAATATATAAGAATTGATGAGATTCCACTTCAAATTAGGAAGATACACTTTGAAAATTTTCAATCAACACAAAGTGACAATCGACCTCAATGGGCTTCAATGGGTGTAAATCGACGATTTCTGACAAAGTTAGTTGCAAATTCACTCAAATATATAAGAATTGATGAGATTCCACTTCAAATTAGGAAGATAGACTTTGAAAATTTTCAATTAACACAAAGTGACAAAAGACCTGAATGGGCTTCAATGGGAGTAAATCGACGATTTCTGACAAAGTTCGTTGCTAACTCACTCGAATATATAAGAATTGATGAGATTACACTTCAAATTAGGAAGATAGACTTTGAAAATTTTCAATCAACACAAAGTGACAATCGACCTCAATGGGCTTCAATGGGAGTAAATCGACGATTTCTGACAAAGTTAGTTGCAAATTCACTTAAATATATAAGAATTGATGAGATTCCACTTCAAATTAGGAAGATAGACGTTGAAAATTTTCAATCAACACAAAGTGACAATCGACATCAATGGGCTCAATGAAAGTAAATCGACGATTTCTGACAAAGTTAGCTGCAAACCCACTCAAATATATAAGAATTGATGAGATTCGACTTCCAATTAGGAAGATAGACTTTGAAAATTTTCAATTAACACAAAGTGACAAAAGACCTGAATGGGCTTCAATGGGAGTAAATCGACGATTTCTGACAAAGTTCGTTGCTAACTCACTCGAATATATAAGAATTGATGAGATTACACTTCAAATTAGGAAGATAGACTTTGAAAATTTTCAATCAACACAAAGTGACAATCGACATCAATGGGCTCAATGGAAGTAAATCGACGATTTCTGACAAAGTTAGCTGCAAACCCACTCAAATATATAAGACTTGATGAGATTCGACTTCCAATTAGGAAGATAGACTTTAAAAATTTTCAATCAACACAAAGTGACAATCGACCTCAATGGGCTCAATGGAAGTTAAGCGACGATTTCTGACAAAGTTAGTTGCAGACTCACTCAAATATATAAGAATTGATGAGATTCCACTTCAAATTAGGAAGATAGACTTTGAAAATTTTCAATCAAAAAAAAGTGACAATCGACATCAATGGGCTTCAATGGAAGTAAATCGACGATTTCTGACAAAATTAGTTGCAAACCCACTCAAATATATAAGAATTAATGAGATTCGACTTCCAATTAGGAAGATAGACTTTGAAAATTTTCAATTAACACAAAGGGACAATCGACCTGAATGGGCTTCGATGGGAGTAAATCGACAATTTCTGACAAAGTTAGTTGCTAACTCACCCGAATATATAAGAATTGATGAGATTCGACTTCAAATTAGGAAGATATACTTTGAAAATTTACAGTCAATACAAAGTGACAATCGACCTCAATGGGCTTCAATGGGAGTAAATCGACAATTTCTGACAAAGTTAGTTGCTAACTCACCCGAATATATAAGAATTGATGAGATTCGACTTCAAATTAGGAAGATATACTTTGAAAATTTACAGTCAATACAAAGTGACAATCGACCTCAATGGGCTTCAATGGGAGTAAATCGACAATTTCTGACAAAGTTAGTTGCTAACTCACTCGAATATATAAGAATTGAAGAGATTCCACTTCAAATTAGGAAGATAGACTTTGAAAATTTTCAATCAACACAAAGTGACAATCGACCTCAATGGGCTCAATGGAAGTTAAGCGACGATTTCTGACAAAGTTAGTTGCAAACTCACTCAAATATATAAGAATTAATGAGATTCGACTTCCAATTAGGAAGATGGACTTTGAAAATTTTCAATAAAAAAAAGTGACAATCGACATCAATGGGCTCCAATGGAAGTGAATCGACGATATCTGACAAAGTTAGTTGCTAACTCACCCGAATATATAAGAATTGATGAGATTCCACTTCAAATTAGGAAGATAGACCTTGAAAATTTACAGTCAATACAAAGTGACAATCGACCTGAATGGGCTTCAATGGGAGTAAATCGACAATTTCTGACAAAGTTAGTTGCTAACTCACCCGAATATATAAGAATTGATGAGATTCGACTTCAAATTAGGAAGATAGACTTTGAAAATTTACAGTCAATACAAAGTGACAATCGACCTCAATGGGCTTCAATGGATTTAAATCGACGATTTCTGACAAAGTTAGTTGCTAACCCACCCGAATATATAAGAATTGATGAGATTCCACTTCAAATTAGGAAGATATACTTTGAAAATTTACAGTCAATACAAAGTGACAATCGACCTCAATGGACTTCAATGGGAGTAAATCGACAATTTCTGACAAAGTTAGTTGCTAACTCACCCGAATATATAAGAATTGATGAGATTCGACTTCAAATTAGGAAGATATACTTTGAAAATTTACAGTCAATACAAAGTGACAATCGACCTCAATGGAATTCAATGGGAGTAAATCGACAATTTCTGACAAGGTTAGTTGCTAACTCACTCGAATATATAAGAATTGAAGAGATTCCACTTCAAATTAGGAAGATAGACTTTGAAAATTTTCAATCAAAAAAAAGTGACAATCGACATCAATGGGCTTCAATGGAAGTAAATCGACGATTTCTGACAAAATTAGTTGCAAACCCACTCAAATATATAAGAATTAATGAGATTCGACTTCCAATTAGGAAGATGGACTTTGAAAATTTTCAATCAACACAAAGTGACAATCGACCTCAATGGGCTCAATGGAAGTTAAGCGACGATATCTGACAAAGTTAGTTGCTAACTCACCCGAATATATAAGAATTGATGAGATTCCACTTCAAATTAGGAAGATAGACTTTGAAAATTTACAGTCAATACAAAGTGACAATCGACCTTAATGGGCTTCAATGGGAGTAAATCGACGATTTCTGACAAAGTTAGTTGCAAACTCACTCAAATATATAAGAATTGATGAGATTCCACTTCAAATTAGGAAGATAGACTTTGAAAATTTTCAATCAACACAAAGTGACAATCGACCTCAATGGGCTTAATGGAAGTTAAGCGACGATTTCTGACAAAGTTAGTTGCAAACTCACTCAAATATATAAGAATTGATGAGATTCCACTTCAAATTAGGAAGATAGACTTTGAAAATTTTCAATCAACACAAAGTGACAATCGACCTGAATGGGCTTCAATGGAAGTAAATCGACGATTTCTGACAAAATAAGCTTCAAACTCACTCAAATCTATAAGAATTGATGAGATTCGACTTCAAATCAAGAAGATAGACTTTGAAAATTTTCAATCAACAAAATGTGACAATCTACCTGAATGGGCTTCAATGGGAGTAAATCGACGATATCTGACCAAGTTAGATGCAAACTCACTCAAATATATAAGAATTGATGAGATTCCACCTCAAATTAGGAAGATAGACTTTGAAAATTTTCAATCAACACAAAGTGACAATCGACCTCAATGGGCTCACTTGGAGTAAATCGACGATTACTAACAAAGTTTGTTGCAAACTTACTCAAATATCTAAGAATTGATGAGATTCCACTTCAAATTAGGAAGATATACTTTGAAAATTTACAGTCAATACAAAGTGACAATCGACCTCAATGGGCTTCAATGGGAGTAAATCGACAATTTCTGACAAAGTTAGTTGCTAACTCACCCGAATATATAAGAATTGATGAGATTCGACTTCAAATTAGGAAGATATACTTTGAAAATTTACAGTCAATACAAAGTGACAATCGACCTCAATGGAATTCAATGGGAGTAAATCGACAATTTCTGACAAGGTTAGTTGCTAACTCACTCGAATATATAAGAATTGAAGAGATTCCACTTCAAATTAGGAAGATAGACTTTGAAAATTTTCAATCAAAAAAAAGTGACAATCGACATCAATGGGCTTCAATGGAAGTAAATCGACGATTTCTGACAAAATTAGTTGCAAACCCACTCAAATATATAAGAATTAATGAGATTCGACTTCCAATTAGGAAGATGGACTTTGAAAATTTTCAATCAACACAAAGTGACAATCGACCTCAATGGGCTCAATGGAAGTTAAGCGACGATTTCTGACAAAGTTAGTTGCTAACTCACCCGAATATATAAGAATTGATGAGATTCCACTTCAAATTAGGAAGATAGACTTTGAAAATTTACAGTCAATACAAAGTGACAATCGACCTTAATGGGCTTCAATGGGAGTAAATCGACAATTTCTGACAAAGTTAGTTGCTAACTCATTCGAATATATAAGGATTGATGAGATTCGACTTCAAATTAGGAAGATAGACTTTGAAAATTTACAGTCAATAAAAAGTGACTATCGACCTCAATGGGCTTCAATGGATTTAAATCGACGATTGCTGACAAAGTTAGTTGCAGACTCACTCAAATATATAAGAATTGATAAGATTCCACTTCAAATTAGGAAGATAGACTTTAAAAATCTTCAATCAACAAAAAGTGACAATCGACATCAATGGGCTTCAATGAAAGTAAATCGACGATATCTGACCAAGTTAGATGCAAACTTACTCAAATATATGAGAATTGATGAGATTCCACTTCAAATTAGAAAGATAGACTTTGAAAATTTTCAATCAACACAAAGTGACAATCGACCTCAATGGGCTTCAATGGGAGTAAATCGACGATTTCTGACAAAGTTAGTTGCAAACTCACTCAAATATATAAGAATTGATGAGATTCCACTTCAAATTAGAAAGATACACTTTGAAAATTTTCAATCAACACAAAGTGACAATCGACCTCAATGGGCTCAATGGAAGTAAAGCGACGATTTCTGACAAAGTTAGATGCAAACTCACTCAAATATATGAGAATTGATGAGATTCCACTTCAAATTAGAAAGATACACTTTGAAAATTTTCAATCAACACAAAGTGACAGTCGACCTCAATGGGCTTCAATGGGTGTTAATCGACGATATCTGACAAAGTTAGATGCAAACTCAATGAAATATATAAGAAATTTTGAAATTCGACTCCAAATTAGGAAGATAGAGTTTGAAAATTTTCAATCAAGACAAAGTGACAATCGATCTCAATGGGCTTCAATGGATGTTAAACGACAATATCTGACAAAGTTAGATGCAAACTCACTGAAATATATAAGAAATGTTGAAATTCGACTCCAAATTAGGAAGATAGACTTTGAAAATGTTCAATCAACACAAAGTGACAATCGACCTCAATGGGCTTCAATGGATGTTAATCGACGATATCTGACAAAGTTAATTGCAAACTCACTCAAATATATAAGAAATGTTGAAATTCGACTTCAAATTAGGCAGATAGACTTTGAAAATTTTCAATCAACACAAAGTGACAATCGACCTCAATGGGCTTCAATGGATGTTAATCGACGATATCTGACAAAGTTAATTGCAAACTCATTCAAATATATAAGAAATGTTGGAATTTGACTTCAAATTAGGAAGATAGACTTTAAAAATTTTCAATCAACACAAAGTGACAATCGATCTCAATGGGCTTCTGTGGATGTAAATCGACGATATCTGACAAAATTAGATGCAAACTCACTGAAATATATAAGAAATGTTGAAATTTGACTTCAAATTAGGAAGATAGACTTTGGAAATTTTTAATCAACACAAAGTGACACTCGACCTCAATGGGCTTCAATGCAAGTTAATCGACGATATCTGAGAAAGTTAATTGCAAACTCACTCAAATATATGATAAATGTTGAAATTCGACTTCCAATTAGGAAGATGGACTTTGAAAATTTTCAATAAAAAAAAAGGGACAATCGACATCAATGGGCTTCAATGGAAGTAAATCGACGATTTCTGACAAAGTTAGTTGCTAACTCACCCGAATATATAAGAATTGATGAGATTCGACTTCAAATTAGGAAGATAGACTTTGAAAATTTACAGTCAATACAAAGTGACAATCGACCTCAATGGGCTTCAATGGGAGTAAATCGACAATTTCTGACAAAGTTAGTTGCTAACTCACTCGAATATATATGAATTGAAGAGATTCCACTTCAAATTAGGAAGATAGACTTTGAAAATTTTCAATCAACACAAAGTGACAATCGACCTCAATGGGCTCAATGGAAGTTAAGCGACGATTTCTGACAAAGTTAGATGCAAACTCACTCAAATATATGAGAATTGATGAGATTCGACTTCAAATTAGGAAGATAGACTTTGATAATTTTCAATCAACACAAAGTGACCTTCGACCTGAATTGGCAACAATTTGTTGAAAATCTACGTTATCTGACCAAGTTAGTTGCAAACTCACTCAAATATATAAGAATTGATGAGATTCCACTTCAAATTAGAAAGATACACTTTGAAAATTTTCAATCAACACAAAGTGACAATCGACCTCAATGGGCTTCAATGGGAGTAAATCGACGATTTCTGACAAAGTTAGTTGCAAACTCACTCAAATATATAAGAATTGATGAGATTCCACTTCAAATTAGAAAGATACACTTTGAAAATTTTCAATCAACACAAAGTGACAATCGACCTCAATGGGCTCAATGGAAGTAAAGCGACGATTTCTGACAAAGTTAGATGCAAACTCACTCAAATATATGAGAATTGATGAGATTCCACTTCAAATTAGAAAGATACACTTTGAAAATTTTCAATCAACACAAAGTGACAGTCGACCTCAATGGGCTTCAATGGGTGTTAATCGACGATATCTGTCAAAGTTAGATGCAAACTCAATGAAATATATAAGAAATTTTGAAATTCGACTCCAAATTAGGAAGATAGAGTTTGAAAATTTTCAATCAAGACAAAGTGACAATCGATCTCAATGGGCTTCAATGGATGTTAAACGACAATATCTGACAAAGTTAGATGCAAACTCACTGAAATATATAAGAAATGTTGAAATTCGACTCCAAATTAGGAAGATAGACTTTGAAAATGTTCAATCAACACAAAGTGACAATCGACCTCAATGGGCTTCAATGGATGTTAATCGACGATATCTGACAAAGTTAATTGCAAACTCACTCAAATATATAAGAAATGTTGAAATTTGACTTCAAATTAGGAAGATAGACTTTGGAAATTTTTAATCAACACAAAGTGACACTCGACCTCAATGGGCTTCAATGCAAGTTTAATCGACGATATCTGAGAAAGTTAATTGCAAACTCACTCAAATATATGATAAATGTTGAAATTCGACTTCCAATTAGGAAGATGGACTTTGAAAATTTTCAATAAAAAAAAAGGGACAATCGACATCAATGGGCTTCAATGGAAGTAAATCGACGATTTCTGACAAAGTTAGTTGCTAACTCACCCGAATATATAAGAATTGATGAGATTCGACTTCAAATTAGGAAGATAGACTTTGAAAATTTACAGTCAATACAAAGTGACAATCGACCTCAATGGGCTTCAATGGGAGTAAATCGACAATTTCTGACAAAGTTAGTTGCTAACTCACTCGAATATATATGAATTGAAGAGATTCCACTTCAAATTAGGAAGATAGACTTTGAAAATTTTCAATCAACACAAAGTGACAATCGACCTCAATGGGCTCAATGGAAGTTAAGCGACGATTTCTGACAAAGTTAGTTGCAAACTCACTCAAATATATGAGAATTGATGAGATTCCACTTCAAATTAGGAAGATAGACTTTGAAAATTTTCAATCAACACAAAGTGACAATCGACCTCAATGGGCTTAATGGAAGTTAAGCGACGATTTCTGACAAAATAAGCTTCAAACTCACTCAAATCTATAAGAATTGATGAGATTCGACTTCAAATTAAGAAGATAGACTTTGAAAATTTTCAATCAACAAAATGTGACATTCTACCTGAATGGGCTTCAATGGGAGTAAATCGACGATATCTGACCAAGTTAGATGCAAACTCACTCAAATATATAAGAATTGATGAGATTCCACCTCAAATTAGGAAGATAGACTTTGAAAATTTTCAATCAACACAAAGTGACAATCGACCTCAATGGGCTCAATTGGAGTAAATCGACGATTACTAACAAAGTTTGTTGCGAACTTACTCAAATATCTAAGAATTTATGAGATTCCACTTCAAATTAGGGAGATAGACTTTGAAAATTTTCAATTAACACAAAGTGACAATCGACCTCAATGGGCTCAATTGGAGTAAATCGACGATTACTAACAAAGTTTGTTGCAAACTTACTCAAATATCTAAGAATTGATGAGATTCCACTTCAAATTAGGGAGATAGACTTTGAAAATTTTCAATTAACACAAAGTGACAATCGACCTGAATTGACATCAATTTGTCGAAAATCGACGATATCTGACCAAGTTAGTTGCAAACTTACTCAAATATCTAAGAATTGATGAGATTCCACTTCAAATTAGGGAGATAGACTTTGAAAATTTTCAATTAACACAAAGTGACAATCGACCTGAATTGACATCCATTTGTCGAAAATCGACGATATCTGACCAAGTTAGTTGCAAACTCACTCAAATATATAAGAATTGATGAGATTCCACTTCAAATTAGGAAGAGAGACTCTGAAAATTTTCAATCAACACAAAGTGACAATCGACCTCAATGGGCTCAATGGAAGTTAAGCGACGATTTCTGACAAAGTTAGTTGCATACTCACTCAAATATATAAGAATTAATGAGATTCCACTTCAAATTAGGAAGATAGACTTTGAAAATTTCCAATCAACAAAAAGTGACAATCGACATCAATGGGCTCAATGGAAGTAAATCGACGATTTCTGACAAAGTTAGTTGCAAACTCACTCAAATATATAAGAATTGATGAGATTCCACTTCAAATTAGGAAGAGAGACTTTGAAAATTTTCAATCAACACAAAGTGACAATCGACCTCAATGGGCTCAATGGAAGTTAAGCGACGATTTCTGACAAAGTTAGTTGCATACTCACTCAAATATATAAGAATTAATGAGATTCCACTTCAAATTAGGAAGATAGACTTTGAAAATTTTCAATTAACATAAAGTGACAATCGACCTCAATGGGCTCAATGGAAGTTAAGCGACGATTTCTGACAAAGTTAGTTGCATACTCACTCAAATATATAAGAATTAATGAGATTCCACTTCAAATTAGGAAGATAGACTTTGAAAATTTCCAATCAACAAAAAGTGACAATCGACATCAATGGGCTCAATGGAAGTAAATCGACGATTTCTGACAAAGTTAGCTGCGAACCCACTCAAATATATAAGAATTGATGAGATTCCACTTCAAATTAGAAAGATACACTTTGAAAATTTTCAATCAACACAAAGTGACAATCGACCTCAATGGGCTCAATGGAAGTAAAGCGACGATTTCTGACAAAGTTAGATGCAAACTCACTCAAATATATGAGAATTGATGAGATTCCACTTCAAATTAGAAAGATACACTTTGAAAATTTTCAATCAACACAAAGTGACAGTCGACCTCAATGGGCTTCAATGGGTGTTAATCGACGATATCTGACAAAGTTAGATGCAAACTCAATGAAATATATAAGAAATTTTGAAATTCGACTCCAAATTAGGAAGATAGAGTTTGAAAATTTTCAATCAAGACAAAGTGACAATCGATCTCAATGGGCTTCAATGGATGTTAAACGACAATATCTGACAAAGTTAGATGCAAACTCACTGAAATATATAAGAAATGTTGAAATTCGACTCCAAATTAGGAAGATAGACTTTGAAAATGTTCAATCAACACAAAGTGACAATCGACCTCAATGGGCTTCAATGGATGTTAATCGACGATATCTGACAAAGTTAATTGCAAACTCACTCAAATATATAAGAAATGTTGAAATTCGACTTCAAATTAGGCAGATAGACTTTGAAAATTTTCAATCAACACAAAGTGACAATCGACCTCAATGGGCTTCAATGGATGTTAATCGACGATATCTGACAAAGTTAATTGCAAACTCACTCAAATATATAAGAAATGTTGAAATTTGACTTCAAATTAGGAAGATAGACTTTGGAAATTTTTAATCAACACAAAGTGACACTCGACCTCAATGGGCTTCAATGCAAGTTAATCGACGATATCTGAGAAAGTTAATTGCAAACTCACTCAAATATATGATAAATGTTGAAATTCGACTTCCAATTAGGAAGATGGACTTTGAAAATTTTCAATAAAAAAAAAGGGACAATCGACATCAATGGGCTTCAATGGAAGTAAATCGACGATTTCTGACAAAGTTAGTTGCTAACTCACCCGAATATATAAGAATTGATGAGATTCGACTTCAAATTAGGAAGATAGACTTTGAAAATTTACAGTCAATACAAAGTGACAATCGACCTCAATGGGCTTCAATGGGAGTAAATCGACAATTTCTGACAAAGTTAGTTGCTAACTCACTCGAATATATATGAATTGAAGAGATTCCACTTCAAATTAGGAAGATAGACTTTGAAAATTTTCAATCAACACAAAGTGACAATCGACCTCAATGGGCTCAATGGAAGTTAAGCGACGATTTCTGACAAAGTTAGTTGCAAACTCACTCAAATATATAAGAATTGATGAGATTCCACTTCAAATTAGGAAGATAGACTTTGAAAATTTTCAATCAACACAAAGTGACAATCGACCTCAATGGGCTTAATGGAAGTTAAGCGACGATTTCTGACAAAATAAGCTTCAAACTCACTCAAATCTATAAGAATTGATGAGATTCGACTTCAAATTAAGAAGATAGACTTTGAAAATTTTCAATCAACAAAATGTGACATTCTACCTGAATGGGCTTCAATGGGAGTAAATCGACGATATCTGACCAAGTTAGATGCAAACTCACTCAAATATATAAGAATTGATGAGATTCCACCTCAAATTAGGAAGATAGACTTTGAAAATTTTCAATCAACACAAAGTGACAATCGACCTCAATGGGCTCAATTGGAGTAAATCGACGATTACTAACAAAGTTTGTTGCGAACTTACTCAAATATCTAAGAATTTATGAGATTCCACTTCAAATTAGGGAGATAGACTTTGAAAATTTTCAATTAACACAAAGTGACAATCGACCTCAATGGGCTCAATTGGAGTAAATCGACGATTACTAACAAAGTTTGTTGCAAACTTACTCAAATATCTAAGAATTGATGAGATTCCACTTCAAATTAGGGAGATAGACTTTGAAAATTTTCAATTAACACAAAGTGACAATCGACCTGAATTGACATCAATTTGTCGAAAATCGACGATATCTGACCAAGTTAGTTGCAAACTTACTCAAATATCTAAGAATTGATGAGATTCCACTTCAAATTAGGGAGATAGACTTTGAAAATTTTCAATTAACACAAAGTGACAATCGACCTGAATTGACATCCATTTGTCGAAAATCGACGATATCTGACCAAGTTAGTTGCAAACTCACTCAAATATATAAGAATTGATGAGATTCCACTTCAAATTAGGAAGAGAGACTCTGAAAATTTTCAATCAACACAAAGTGACAATCGACCTCAATGGGCTCAATGGAAGTTAAGCGACGATTTCTGACAAAGTTAGTTGCATACTCACTCAAATATATAAGAATTAATGAGATTCCACTTCAAATTAGGAAGATAGACTTTGAAAATTTCCAATCAACAAAAAGTGACAATCGACATCAATGGGCTCAATGGAAGTAAATCGACGATTTCTGACAAAGTTAGTTGCAAACTCACTCAAATATATAAGAATTGATGAGATTCCACTTCAAATTAGGAAGAGAGACTTTGAAAATTTTCAATCAACACAAAGTGACAATCGACCTCAATGGGCTCAATGGAAGTTAAGCGACGATTTCTGACAAAGTTAGTTGCATACTCACTCAAATATATAAGAATTAATGAGATTCCACTTCAAATTAGGAAGATAGACTTTGAAAATTTCCAATCAACAAAAAGTGACAATCGACATCAATGGGCTCAATGGAAGTAAATCGACGATTTCTGACAAAGTTAGCTGCGAACCCACTCAAATATATAAGAATTGATGAGATTCGACTTCAAATTAGGAAGATAGACTTTGAAAATTTTCAATTAACATAAAGTGACAATCGACCTCAATGGGCTCAATGGAAGTTAAGCGACGATTTCTGACAAAGTTAGTTGCAAACTCACTCAAATATATAAGAATTGATAAGATTCCACTTCAAATTAGGAAGATAGACTTTAAAAATTTCCAATCAACAAAAAGTGACAATCGACATCAATGGCCTCAATGGAAGTAAATCGACGATTTCTGACAAAGTTAGCTGCGAACCCACTCGAAAATATGAGATTTGATGAGATTTCACTTCAAATTAGAAAGATACACTTTGAAAATTTTCAATCAACACAAAGTGACAATCGACCTCAATGGGCTTCAATGGGAGTAAATCGACGATTTCTGACAAAGTTAGTTGCAAACTCACTCAAATATATAAGGATTGATGAGATTCCACTTCAAATTAGGAAGATAGACTTTGAAAATTTTCAATCAACACAAAGTGACAATCGACCTCAATGGGCTCAATGGAAGTTAAGCGACGATTTCTGAGAAAGTTAGATGCAAACTCACTCAAATATATGAGAATTGATGAGATTCGACTTCAAATTAGGAAGATAGACTTTGATAATTTTCAATCAACACAAAGTGACCTTCGACCTGAATTGGCAACAATTTGTTGAAAATCTACGTTATCTGACCAAGTTAGTTGCAAACTCACTCAAATATATAAGAATTGATGAGATTCCACTTCAAATTAGAAAGATACACTTTGAAAATTTTCAATCAACACAAAGTGACAGTCGACCTCAATGGGCTTCAATGGGTGTTAATCGACGATATCTGACAAAGTTAGATGCAAACTCAATGAAATATATAAGAAATTTTGAAATTCGACTCCAAATTAGGAAGATAGAGTTTGAAAATTTTCAATCAAGACAAAGTGACAATCGATCTCAATGGGCTTCAATGGATGTTAAACGACAATATCTGACAAAGTTAGATGCAAACTCACTGAAATATATAAGAAATGTTGAAATTCGACTCCAAATTAGGAAGATAGACTTTGAAAATGTTCAATCAACACAAAGTGACAATCGACCTCAATGGGCTTCAATGGATGTTAATCGACGATATCTGACAAAGTTAATTGCGAACTCACTCAAATATATAAGAAATGTTGAAATTCGACTTCAAATTAGGCAGATAGACTTTGAAAATTTTCAATCAACACAAAGTGACAATCGACCTCAATGGGCTTCAATGGATGTTAATCGACGATATCTGACAAAGTTAATTGCAAACTCACTCAAATATATAAGAAATGTTGAAATTCGACTTCAAATTAAGCAGATAGACTTTGAAAATTTTCAATCAACACAAAGTTACAATCGACTTCAATGGGCTTCAATGGATGTTAATCGACGATATCTGACAAAGTTAATTGCAAACTCATTCAAATATATAAGAAATGTTGAAATTCGACTTCAAATTAGGCAGATAGACTTTGAAAATTTTCAATCAACACAAAGTGACAATCGACCTCAATGGGCTTCAATGGATGTTAATCGACGATATCTGACAAAGTTAGATGCAAACTCAATGAAATATATAAGAAATGTTGAAATTCGACTTCAAATTAGGAAGATAGACTTTGAAAATTTTCAATCAACACAAAGTGACAGTCGACCTCAATGGGCTTCAATGGGTATTAATCGACGATATCTGACAAAGTTAGATGCAAACTCAATGAAATATATAAGAAATTTTGAAATTCGACTCCAAATTAGGAAGATAGAGTTTGAAAATTTTCAATCAAGACAAAGTGACAATCGATCTCAATGGGCTTCAGTGGATGTTAAACGACAATATCTGACAAAGTTAGATGCAAACTCACTGAAATATATAAGAAATGTTGAATTTCGACTTCAAATTAGGGAGATAGACTTTGAAATTGTTCAATCAACACAAAGTGACAATCGACCTCAATGGGCTTCAATGGATGTTAATCGACGATATCTGACAAAGTTAATTGCAAACTCACTCAAATATATAAGAAATGTTGAAATTCGACTTCAAATTAAGCAGATAGACTTTGAAAATTTTCAATCAACACAAAGTTACAATCGACTTCAATGGGCTTCAATGGATGTTAATCGACGATATCTGACAAAGTTAATTGCAAACTCATTCAAATATATAAGAAATGTTGGAATTTGACTTCAAATTAGGAAGATAGACTTTAAAAATTTTCAATCAACACAAAGTGACAATCGACCTCAATGGGCTTCTGTGGATGTAAATCGACGATATCTGACAAAATTAGATGCAAACTCACTGAAATATATACGAAATCTTGAAATTTGACTTCAAATTAGGAAGATAGACTTTGAAAATTTTCAATCAAGACAAAGTGACAATCGACCTCAATGGGCTTCAATGGATGTTAATCGACGATATGTCACAAAGTTAGGTGCAAACTCAATGAAATATATAAGAAATTTTGAAATTCGACTCGAAATTTGGAAGATAGACTTTGAAAATTTTCAATCAACACAAAGTGACAATCGACCTCAATGGGCTTCAATGGGTATTAATCGACGATATCTGACAAAGTTAGATGCAAACTCAATGAAATATATAAGAAATGTTGAAATTCGACTTCAAATTAGGAAGATAGACTTTGAAAATGTTCAATCAACACAAAGTGACAATCGACCTCAATGGGCTTCAATGGATGTTAATCGACGATATCTGACAAAGTTAATTGCAAACTCACTCAAATATATAAGAAATGTTGAAATTCGACTTCAAATTAGGAAGATAGACTTTAAAAATTTTCAATCAACACAAAGTGACAATCGATCTCAATAGGCTTCTGTGGATGTAAATCGACGATATCTGACAAAATTAGATGCAAACTCACTGAAATATATAAGAAATGTTGAAATTTGACTCCAAATTAGGAAGATAGACTTTGAAAATGTTCAATCAACACAAAGTGACAATCGACCTCAATGGGCTTCAATGGATGTTAATCGACGATATCTGACAAAGTTAATTGCAAACTCACTCAAATATATAAGAAATGTTGAAATTCGACTTCAAATTAGGAAGATAGACTTTGAAAATTTTCAATCAACACAAAGTGACAATCGACCTCAATGGGCTTCAATGGATGTTAATCGACGATATCTGACAAAGTTAGATGCAAACTCAATGAAATATATAAGAAATGTTGAAATTCGACTTCAAATTAGGAAGATAGACTTTGAAAATTTTCAATCAGCACAAAGTGACAGTCGACCTCAATGGGCTTCAATGGGTATTAATCGACGATATCTGACAAAGTTAGATGCAAACTCAATGAAATATATAAGAAATTTTGAAATTCGACTCCAAATTAGGAAGATAGAGTTTGAAAATTTTCAATCAAGACAAAGTGACAATCGATCTCAATGGGCTTCAATGGATGTTAAACGACAATATCTGACAAAGTTAGATGCAAACTCACTGAAATATATAAGAAATGTTGAATTTCGACTTCAAATTAGGGAGATAGACTTTGAAATTGTTCAATCAACACAAAGTGACAATCGACCTCAATGGGCTTCAATGGATGTTAATCGACGATATCTGACAAAGTTAATTGCAAACTCACTCAAATATATAAGAAATGTTGAAATTCGACTTCAAATTAAGCAGATAGACTTTGAAAATTTTCAATCAACACAAAGTTACAATCGACTTCAATGGGCTTCAATGGATGTTAATTGACGATATCTGACAAAGTTAATTGCAAACTCATTCAAATATATAAGAAATGTTGGAATTTGACTTCAAATTAGGAAGATAGACTTTAAAAATTTTCAATCAACACAAAGTGACAATCGACCTCAATGGGCTTCTGTGGATGTAAATCGACGATATCTGACAAAATTAGATGCAAACTCACTGAAATATATACGAAATCTTGAAATTTGACTTCAAATTAGGAAGATAGACTTTAAAAATTTTCAATCAACACAAAGTGACAATCGATCTCAATGGGCTTCTGTGGATGTTAAACGACAATATCTGACAAAGTTAGATGCAAACTCACTGAAATATATAAGAAATGTTGAAATTCGACTCCAAATTAGGAAGATAGACTTTGAAAATGTTCAATCAACACAAAGTGACAATCGACCTCAATGGGCTTCAATGGATGTTAATCGACGATATCTGACAAAGTTAATTGCAAACTCACTCAAATATATAAGAAATGTTGAAATTCGACTTCAAATTAGGCAGATAGACTTTGAAAATTTTCAATCAACACAAAGTGACAATCGACCTCAATGGGCTTCAATGGATGTTAATCGACGATATCTGACAAAGTTAATTGCAAACTCACTCAAATATATAAGAAATGTTGAAATTCGACTTCAAATTAAGCAGATAGACTTTGAAAATTTTCAATCAACACAAAGTTACAATCGACTTCAATGGGCTTCAATGGATGTTAATCGACGATATCTGACAAAGTTAATTGCAAACTCATTCAAATATATAAGAAATGTTGAAATTCGACTTCAAATTAGGCAGATAGACTTTGAAAATTTTCAATCAACACAAAGTGACAATCGACCTCAATGGGCTTCAATGGATGTTAATCGACGATATCTGACAAAGTTAGATGCAAACTCAATGAAATATATAAGAAATGTTGAAATTCGACTTCAAATTAGGAAGATAGACTTTGAAAATTTTCAATCAACACAAAGTGACAGTCGACCTCAATGGGCTTCAATGGGTATTAATCGACGATATCTGACAAAGTTAGATGCAAACTCAATGAAATATATAAGAAATTTTGAAATTCGACTCCAAATTAGGAAGATAGAGTTTGAAAATTTTCAATCAAGACAAAGTGACAATCGATCTCAATGGGCTTCAATGGATGTTAAACGACAATATCTGACAAAGTTAGATGCAAACTCACTGAAATATATAAGAAATGTTGAATTTCGACTTCAAATTAGGGAGATAGACTTTGAAATTGTTCAATCAACACAAAGTGACAATCGAACTCAATGGGCTTCAATGGATGTTAATCGACGATATCTGACAAAGTTAATTGCAAACTCACTCAAATATATAAGAAATGTTGAAATTCGACTTCAAATTAAGCAGATAGACTTTGAAAATTTTCAATCAACACAAAGTTACAATCGACTTCAATGGGCTTCATTGGATGTTAATCGACGATATCTGACAAAGTTAATTGCAAACTCATTCAAATATATAAGAAATGTTGGAATTTGACTTCAAATTAGGAAGATAGACTTTAAAAATTTTCAATCAACACAAAGTGACAATCGACCTCAATGGGCTTCTGTGGATGTAAATCGACGATATCTGACAAAATTAGATGCAAACTCACTGAAATATATACGAAATCTTGAAATTTGACTTCAAATTAGGAAGATAGACTTTGAAAATTTTCAATCAAGACAAAGTGACAATCGACCTCAATGGGCTTCAATGGATGTTAATCGACGATATGTCACAAAGTTAGGTGCAAACTCAATGAAATATATAAGAAATTTTGAAATTCGACTCGAAATTTGGAAGATAGACTTTGAAAATTTTCAATCAACACAAAGTGACAATCGACCTCAATGGGCTTCAATGGGTATTAATCGACGATATCTGACAAAGTTAGATGCAAACTCAATGAAATATATAAGAAATGTTGAAATTCGACTTCAAATTAGGAAGATAGACTTTGAAAATGTTCAATCAACACAAAGTGACAATCGACCTCAATGGGCTTCAATGGATGTTAATCGACGATATCTGACAAAGTTAATTGCAAACTCACTCAAATATATAAGAAATGTTGAAATTCGACTTCAAATTAGGAAGATAGACTTTAAAAATTTTCAATCAACACAAAGTGACAATCGATCTCAATGGGCTTCTGTGGATGTAAATCGACGATATCTGACAAAATTAGATGCAAACTCACTGAAATATATAAGAAATGTTGAAATTTGACTTCAAATTAGGAAGATAGACTTTGAAAATGTTCAATCAACACAAAGTGACAATCGACCTCAATGGGCTTCAATGGATGTTAATCGACGATATCTGACAAAGTTAATTGCAAACTCATTCAAATATATAAGAAATGTTGGAATTTGACTTCAAATTAGGAAGATAGACTTTAAAAATTTTCAATCAACACAAAGTGACAATCGATCTCAATGGGCTTCTGTGGATGTAAATCGACGATATCTGACAAAATTAGATGCAAACTCACTGAAATATATAAGAAATGTTGAAATTTGACTTCAAATTAGGAAGATAGACTTTGGAAATTTTTAATCAACACAAAGTGACACTCGACCTCAATGGGCTTCAATGCATGTTATTCGACGATATCTGACAAAGTTAATTGCAAACTCACTCAAATATATGATAAATGTTGAAATTCGACTTCAAATTAGGAAGATAGAGTTTGAAAATTTTCAATCAAGACAAAGTGACAATCGATCTCAATGGGCTTCAATGGGTATTAATCGATGATATCTGACAAAGTTAGATGCAAACTCAATGAAATATATAAGAAATTTTGAAATTCGACTCCAAATTAGGAAGATAGAGTTTGAAAATTTTCAATCAACACAAAGTGACAATCGACCTCAATGGGCTTCAATGGATGTTAATCGACGATATCTGACAAAGTTAATTGCAAACTCACTCAAATATATAAGAAATGCTGAAATTCGACTTCAAATTAGGAAGATAGACTTTAAAAATTTACAATCAACACAAAGTGACAATCGATCTCAATGGGCTTCTGTGGATGTAAATCGACGATATCTGACAAAATTAGATGCAAACTCACTGAAATATATAAGAAATGTTGAAATTCGACTTCAAATTAGGAAGATAGACTTTGAAATTGTTCAATCAACACAAAGTGACAATCGACCTCAATGGGCTTCAATGGATGTTAATCGACGATATCTGACAAAGTTAATTGCAAACTCACTCAAATATATAAGAAATGTTGAAATTCGACTTCAAATTAGGAAGATAGACTTTAAAAATTTTCAATCAACACAAAGTGACAATCGATCTCAATGGGCTTCTGTGGATGTAAATCGACGATATCTGACAAAATTAGATGCAAACTCACTGAAATATATAAGAAATGTTGAAATTTGACTTCAAATTAGGAAGATAGACTTTGAAAATGTTCAATCAACACAAAGTGACAATCGACCTCAATGGGCTTCAATGGATGTTAATCGACGATATCTGACAAAGTTAATTGCAAACTCATTCAAATATATAAGAAATGTTGGAATTTGACTTCAAATTAGGAAGATAGACTTTAAAAATTTTCAATCAACACAAAGTGACAATCGATCTCAATGGGCTTCTGTGGATGTAAATCGACGATTTCTGACAAAGTTAGTTGCAAACTCACTCAAATATATAAGAATTGATGAGATTCCACTTCAATTTAGAAAGATACACTTTGAAAATTTTCAATCAACACAAAGTGACAATCGACCTCAATGGGCTCAATGGAAGTAAAGCGACGATTTCTGACAAAGTTAGATGCAAACTCACTCAAATATATGAGAATTGATGAGATTCCACTTCAAATTAGAAAGATACACTTTGAAAATTTTCAATCAACACAAAGTGACAGTCGACCTCAATGGGCTTCAATGGGTGTTAATCGACGATATCTGACAAAGTTAGATGCAAACTCAATGAAATATATAAGAAATTTTGAAATTCGACTCCAAATTAGGAAGATAGAGTTTGAAAATTTTCAATCAAGACAAAGTGACAATCGATCTCAATGGGCTTCAATGGATGTTAAACGACAATATCTGACAAAGTTAGATGCAAACTCACTGAAATATATAAGAAATGTTGAAATTCGACTCCAAATTAGGAAGATAGACTTTGAAAATGTTCAATCAACACAAAGTGACAATCGACCTCAATGGGCTTCAATGGATGTTAATCGACGATATCTGACAAAGTTAAATGCAAACTCACTCAAATATATAAGAAATGTTGAAATTCGACTTCAAATTAGGCAGATAGACTTTGAAAATTTTCAATCAACACAAAGTGACAATCGACCTCAATGGGCTTCAATGGATGTTAATCGACGATATCTGACAAAGTTAATTGCAAACTCATTCAAATATATAAGAAATGTTGGAATTTGACTTCAAATTAGGAAGATAGACTTTAAAAATTTTCAATCAACACAAAGTGACAATCGATCTCAATGGGCTTCTGTGGATGTAAATCGACGATATCTGACAAAATTAGATGCAAACTCACTGAAATATATAAGAAATGTTGAAATTTGACTTCAAATTAGGAAGATAGACTTTGGAAATTTTTAATCAACACAAAGTGACACTCGACCTCAATGGGCTTCAATGGATGTTAATCGACGATATCTGACAAAGTTAATTGCAAACTCATTCAAATATATAAGAAATGTTGGAATTTGACTTCAAATTAGGAAGATAGACTTTAAAAATTTTCAATCAACACAAAGTGACAATCGATCTCAATGGGCTTCTGTGGATGTAAATCGACGATATCTGACAAAATTAGATGCAAACTCACTGAAATATATAAGAAATGTTGAAATTTGACTTCAAATTAGGAAGATAGACTTTGGAAATTTTTAATCAACACAAAGTGACACTCGACCTCAATGGGCTTCAATGCAAGTTAATCGACGATATCTGAGAAAGTTAATTGCAAACTCACTCAAATATATGATAAATGTTGAAATTCGACTTCCAATTAGGAAGATGGACTTTGAAAATTTTCAATAAAAAAAAAGGGACAATCGACATCAATGGGCTTCAATGGAAGTAAATCGACGATTTCTGACAAAGTTAGTTGCTAACTCACCCGAATATATAAGAATTGATGAGATTCGACTTCAAATTAGGAAGATAGACTTTGAAAATTTACAGTCAACACAAAGTGACAATCGACCTCAATGGGCTTCAATGGGAGTAAATCGACAATTTCTGACAAAGTTAGTTGCTAACTCACTCGAATATATATGAATTGAAGAGATTCCACTTCAAATTAGGAAGATAGACTTTGAAAATTTTCAATCAACACAAAGTGACAATCGACCTCAATGGGCTCAATGGAAGTTAAGCGACGATTTCTGACAAAGTTAGATGCAAACTCACTCAAATATATGAGAATTGATGAGATTCGACTTCAAATTAGGAAGATAGACTTTGATAATTTTCAATCAACACAAAGTGACCTTCGACCTGAATTGGCAACAATTTGTTGAAAATCTACGTTATCTGACCAAGTTAGTTGCAAACTCACTCAAATATATAAGAATTGATGAGATTCCACTTCAAATTAGAAAGATACACTTTGAAAATTTTCAATCAACACAAAGTGACAATCGACCTCAATGGGCTCAATGGAAGTAAAGCGACGATTTCTGACAAAGTTAGATGCAAACTCACTCAAATATATGAGAATTGATGAGATTCCACTTCAAATTAGAAAGATACACTTTGAAAATTTTCAATCAACACAAAGTGACAGTCGACCTCAATGGGCTTCAATGGGTGTTAATCGACGATATCTGACAAAGTTAGATGCAAACTCAATGAAATATATAAGAAATTTTGAAATTCGACTCCAAATTAGGAAGATAGAGTTTGAAAATTTTCAATCAAGACAAAGTGACAATCGATCTCAATGGGCTTCAATGGATGTTAAACGACAATATCTGACAAAGTTAGATGCAAACTCACTGAAATATATAAGAAATGTTGAAATTCGACTCCAAATTAGGAAGATAGACTTTGAAAATGTTCAATCAACACAAAGTGACAATCGACCTCAATGGGCTTCAATGGATGTTAATCGACGATATCTGACAAAGTTAATTGCAAACTCACTCAAATATATAAGAAATGTTGAAATTCGACTTCAAATTAGGCAGATAGACTTTGAAAATTTTCAATCAACACAAAGTGACAATCGACCTCAATGGGCTTCAATGGATGTTAATCGACGATATCTGACAAAGTTAATTGCAAACTCATTCAAATATATAAGAAATGTTGGAATTTGACTTCAAATTAGGAAGATAGACTTTAAAAATTTTCAATCAACACAAAGTGACAATCGATCTCAATGGGCTTCTGTGGATGTAAATCGACGATATCTGACAAAATTAGATGCAAACTCACTGAAATATATAAGAAATGTTGAAATTTGACTTCAAATTAGGAAGATAGACTTTGGAAATTTTTAATCAACACAAAGTGACACTCGACCTCAATGGGCTTCAATGCAAGTTAATCGACGATATCTGAGAAAGTTAATTGCAAACTCACTCAAATATATGATAAATGTTGAAATTCGACTTCCAATTAGGAAGATGGACTTTGAAAATTTTCAATAAAAAAAAGGGACAATCGACATCAATGGGCTTCAATGGAAGTAAATCGACGATTTCTGACAAAGTTAGTTGCTAACTCACCCGAATATATAAGAATTGATGAGATTCGACTTCAAATTAGGAAGATAGACTTTGAAAATTTACAGTCAATACAAAGTGACAATCGACCTCAATGGGCTTCAATGGGAGTAAATCGACAATTTCTGACAAAGTTAGTTGCTAACTCACTCGAATATATATGAATTGAAGAGATTCCACTTCAAATTAGGAAGATAGACTTTGAAAATTTTCAATCAACACAAAGTGACAATCGACCTCAATGGGCTCAATGGAAGTTAAGCGACGATTTCTGACAAAGTTAGATGCAAACTCACTCAAATATATGAGAATTGATGAGATTCGACTTCAAATTAGGAAGATAGACTTTGATAATTTTCAATCAACACAAAGTGACCTTCGACCTGAATTGGCAACAATTTGTTGAAAATCTACGTTATCTGACCAAGTTAGTTGCAAACTCACTCAAATATATAAGAATTGATGAGATTCCACTTCAAATTAGAAAGATACACTTTGAAAATTTTCAATCAACACAAAGTGACAATCGACCTCAATGGGCTTCAATGGGAGTAAATCGACGATTTCTGACAAAGTTAGTTGCAAACTCACTCAAATATATAAGAATTGATGAGATTCCACTTCAAATTAGAAAGATACACTTTGAAAATTTTCAATCAACACAAAGTGACAATCGACCTCAATGGGCTCAATGGAAGTAAAGCGACGATTTCTGACAAAGTTAGATGCAAACTCACTCAAATATTTGAGAATTGATGAGATTCCACTTCAAATTAGAAAGATACACTTTGAAAATTTTCAATCAACACAAAGTGACAGTCGACCTCAATGGGCTTCAATGGGTGTTAATCGACGATATCTGACAAAGTTAGATGCAAACTCAATGAAATATATAAGAAATTTTGAAATTCGACTCCAAATTAGGAAGATAGAGTTTGAAAATTTTCAATCAAGACAAAGTGACAATCGATCTCAATGGGCTTCAATGGATGTTAAACGACAATATCTGACAAAGTTAGATGCAAACTCACTGAAATATATAAGAAATGTTGAAATTCGACTCCAAATTAGGAAGATAGACTTTGTAAATGTTCAATCAACACAAAGTGACAATCGACCTCAATGGGCTTCAATGGATGTTAATCGACGATATCTGACAAAGTTAATTGCAAACTCACTCAAATATATAAGAAATGTTGAAATTCGACTTCAAATTAGGCAGATAGACTTTGAAAATTTTCAATCAACACAAAGTGACAATCGACCTCAATGGGCTTCAATGGATGTTAATCGACGATATCTGACAAAGTTAATTGCAAACTCATTCAAATATATAAGAAATGTTGGAATTTGACTTCAAATTAGGAAGATAGACTTTAAAAATTTTCAATCAACACAAAGTGACAATCGATCTCAATGGGCTTCTGTGGATGTAAATCGACGATATCTGACAAAATTAGATGCAAACTCACTGAAATATATAAGAAATGTTGAAATTTGACTTCAAATTAGGAAGATAGACTTTGGAAATTTTTAATCAACACAAAGTGACACTCGACCTCAATGGGCTTCAATGCAAGTTAATCGACGATATCTGAGAAAGTTAATTGCAAACTCACTCAAATATATGATAAATGTTGAAATTCGACTTCCAATTAGGAAGATGGACTTTGAAAATTTTCAATAAAAAAAAAGGGACAATCGACATCAATGGGCTTCAATGGAAGTAAATCGACAATTTCTGACAAAGTTAGTTGCTAACTCACCCGAATATATAAGAATTGATGAGATTCGACTTCAAATTAGGAAGATAGACTTTGAAAATTTACAGTCAATACAAAGTGACAATCGACCTCAATGGGCTTCAATGGGAGTAAATCGACAATTTCTGACAAAGTTAGTTGCTAACTCACTCGAATATATATGAATTGAAGAGATTCCACTTCAAATTAGGAAGATAGACTTTGAAAATTTTCAATCAACACAAAGTGACAATCGACCTCAATGGGCTCAATGGAAGTTAAGCGACGATTTCTGACAAAGTTAGATGCAAACTCACTCAAATATATGAGAATTGATGAGATTCGACTTCAAATTAGGAAGATAGACTTTGATAATTTTCAATCAACACAAAGTGACCTTCGACCTGAATTGGCAACAATTTGTTGAAAATCTACGTTATCTGACCAAGTTAGTTGCAAACTCACTCAAATATATAAGAATTGATGAGATTCCACTTCAAATTAGAAAGATACACTTTGAAAATTTTCAATCAACACAAAGTGACAATCGACCTCAATGGGCTTCAATGGGAGTAAATCGACGATTTCTGACAAAGTTAGTTGCAAACTCACTCAAATATATAAGAATTGATGAGATTCCACTTCAGATTAGAAAGATACACTTTGAAAATTTTCAATCAACACAAAGTGACAATCGACCTCAATGGGCTCAATGGAAGTAAAGCGACGATTTCTGACAAAGTTAGATGCAAACTCACTCAAATATATGAGAATTGATGAGATTCCACTTCAAATTAGAAAGATACACTTTGAAAATTTTCAATCAACACAAAGTGACAGTCGACCTCAATGGGCTTCAATGGGTGTTAATCGACGATATCTGACAAAGTTAGATGCAAACTCAATGAAATATATAAGAAATTTTGAAATTCGACTCCAAATTAGGAAGATAGAGTTTGAAAATTTTCAATCAAGACAAAGTGACAATCGATCTCAATGGGCTTCAATGGATGTTAAACGACAATATCTGACAAAGTTAGATGCAAACTCACTGAAATATATAAGAAATGTTGAAATTCGACTCCAAATTAGGAAGATAGACTTTGAAAATGTTCAATCAACACAAAGTGACAATCGACCTCAATGGGCTTCAATGGATGTTAATCGACGATATCTGACAAAGTTAATTGCAAACTCACTCAAATATATAAGAAATGTTGAAATTCGACTTCAAATTAGGCAGATAGACTTTGAAAATTTTCAATCAACACAAAGTGACAATCGACCTCAATGGGCTTCAATGGATGTTAATCGACGATATCTGACAAAGTTAATTGCAAACTCATTCAAATATATAAGAAATGTTGGAATTTGACTTCAAATTAGGAAGATAGACTTTAAAAATTTTCAATCAACACAAAGTGACAATCGATCTCAATGGGCTTCTGTGGATGTAAATCGACGATATCTGACAAAATTAGATGCAAACTCACTGAAATATATGAGAAATGTTGAAATTTGACTTCAAATTAGGAAGATAGACTTTGGAAATTTTTAATCAACACAAAGTGACACTCGACCTCAATGGGCTTCAATGCAAGTTAATCGACGATATCTGAGAAAGTTAATTGCAAACTCACTCAAATATATGATAAATGTTGAAATTCGACTTCCAATTAGGAAGATGGACTTTGAAAATTTTCAATAAAAAAAAAGGGACAATCGACATCAATGGGCTTCAATGGAAGTAAATCGACGATTTCTGACAAAGTTAGTTGCTAACTCACCCGAATATATAAGAATTGATGAGATTCGACTTCAAATTAGGAAGATAGACTTTGAAAATTTACAGTCAATACAAAGTGACAATCGACCTCAATGGGCTTCAATGGGAGTAAATCGACAATTTCTGACAAAGTTAGTTGCTAACTCACTCGAATATATATGAATTGAAGAGATTCCACTTCAAATTAGGAAGATAGACTTTGAAAATTTTCAATCAACACAAAGTGACAATCGACCTCAATGGGCTCAATGGAAGTTAAGCGACGATTTCTGACAAAGTTAGTTGCAAACTCACTCAAATATATAAGAATTGATGAGATTCCACTTCAAATTAGGAAGATAGACTTTGAAAATTTTCAATCAACACAAAGTGACAATCGACCTCAATGGGCTTAATGGAAGTTAAGCGACGATTTCTGACAAAGTTAGTTGCAAACTCACTCAAATATATAAGAATTGATGAGATTCCACTTCAAATTAGGAAGATAGACTTTGAAAATTTTCAATCAACACAAAGTGACAATCGACCTGAATGGGCTTCAATGGAAGTAAATCGACGATTTCTGACAAAATAAGCTTCAAACTCACTCAAATCTATAAGAATTGATGAGATTCGACTTCAAATTAAGAAGATAGACTTTGAAAATTTTCAATCAACAAAATGTGACAATCTACCTGAATGGGCTTCAATGGGAGTAAATCGACGATATCTGACCAAGTTAGATGCAAACTCACTCAAATATATAAGAATTGATGAGATTCCACCTCAAATTAGGAAGATAGACTTTGAAAATTTTCAATCAACACAAAGTGACAATCGACCTCAATGGGCTCAATTGGAGTAAATCGACGATTACTAACAAAGTTTGTTGCGAACTTACTCAAATATCTAAAAATTTATGAGATTCCACTTCAAATTAGGGAGATAGACTTTGAAAATTTTCAATTAACACAAAGTGACAATCGACCTCAATGGGCTCAATTGGAGTAAATCGACGATTACTAACAAAGTTTGTTGCAAACTTACTCAAATATCTAAGAATTGATGAGATTCCACTTCAAATTAGGGAGATAGACTTTGAAAATTTTCAATTAACACAAAGTGACAATCGACCTGAATTGACATCAATTTGTCGAAAATCGACGATATCTGACCAAGTTAGTTGCAAACTTACTCAAATATCTAAGAATTGATGAGATTCCACTTCAAATTAGGGAGATAGACTTTGAAAATTTTCAATTAACACAAAGTGACAATCGACCTGAATTGACATCCATTTGTCGAAAATCGACGATATCTGACCAAGTTAGTTGCAAACTCACTCAAATATATAAGAATTGATGAGATTCCACTTCAAATTAGGAAGAGAGACTCTGAAAATTTTCAATCAACACAAAGTGACAATCGACCTCAATGGGCTCAATGGAAGTTAAGCGACGATTTCTGACAAAGTTAGTTGCATACTCACTCAAATATATAAGAATTAATGAGATTCCACTTCAAATTAGGAAGATAGACTTTGAAAATTTCCAATCAACAAAAAGTGACAATCGACATCAATGGGCTCAATGGAAGTAAATCGACGATTTCTGACAAAGTTAGTTGCAAACTCACTCAAATATATAAGAATTGATGAGATTCCACTTCAAATTAGGAAGAGAGACTTTGAAAATTTTCAATCAACACAAAGTGACAATCGACCTCAATGGGCTCAATGGAAGTTAAGCGACGATTTCTGACAAAGTTAGTTGCATACTCACTCAAATATATAAGAATTAATGAGATTCCACTTCAAATTAGGAAGATAGACTTTGAAAATTTCCAATCAACAAAAAGTGACAATCGACATCAATGGGCTCAATGGAAGTAAATCGACGATTTCTGACAAAGTTAGCTGCGAACCCACTCAAATATATAAGAATTGATGAGATTCGACTTCAAATTAGGAAGATAGACTTTGAAAATTTTCAATTAACATAAAGTGACAATCGACCTCAATGGGCTCAATGGAAGTTAAGCGACGATTTCTGACAAAGTTAGTTGCAAACTCACTCAAATATATAAGAATTGATAAGATTCCACTTCAAATTAGGAAGATAGACTTTAAAAATTTCCAATCAACAAAAAGTGACAATCGACATCAATGGCCTCAATGGAAGTAAATCGACGATTTCTGACAAAGTTAGCTGCGAACCCACTCGAAAATATGAGATTTGATGAGATTCCACTTCAAATTAGAAAGATACACTTTGAAAATTTTCAATCAACACAAAGTGACAATCGACCTCAATGGGCTTCAATGGGAGTAAATCGACGATTTCTGACAAAGTTAGTTGCAAACTCACTCAAATATATAAGGATTGATGAGATTCCACTTCAAATTAGGAAGATAGACTTTGAAAATTTTCAATCAACACAAAGTGACAATCGACCTCAATGGGCTCAATGGAAGTTAAGCGACGATTTCTGAGAAAGTTAGATGCAAACTCACTCAAATATATGAGAATTGATGAGATTCGACTTCAAATTAGGAAGATAGACTTTGATAATTTTCAATCAACACAAAGTGACCTTCGACCTGAATTGGCAACAATTTGTTGAAAATCTACGTTATCTGACCAAGTTAGTTGCAAACTCACTCAAATATATAAGAATTGATGAGATTCCACTTCTAATTAGAAAGATACACTTTGAAAATTTTCAATCAACACAAAGTGACAGTCGACCTCAATGGGCTTCAATGGGTGTTAATCGACGATATCTGACAAAGTTAGATGCAAACTCAATGAAATATATAAGAAATTTTGAAATTCGACTCCAAATTAGGAAGATAGAGTTTGAAAATTTTCAATCAAGACAAAGTGACAATCGATCTCAATGGGCTTCAATGGATGTTAAACGACAATATCTGACAAAGTTAGATGCAAACTCACTGAAATATATAAGAAATGTTGAAATTCGACTCCAAATTAGGAAGATAGACTTTGAAAATGTTCAATCAACACAAAGTGACAATCGACCTCAATGGGCTTCAATGGATGTTAATCGACGATATCTGACAAAGTTAATTGCGAACTCACTCAAATATATAAGAAATGTTGAAATTCGACTTCAAATTAGGCAGATAGACTTTGAAAATTTTCAATCAACACAAAGTGACAATCGACCTCAATGGGCTTCAATGGATGTTAATCGACGATATCTGACAAAGTTAATTGCAAACTCACTCAAATATATAAGAAATGTTGAAATTCGACTTCAAATTAAGCAGATAGACTTTGAAAATTTTCAATCAACACAAAGTTACAATCGACTTCAATGGGCTTCAATGGATGTTAATCGACGATATCTGACAAAGTTAATTGCAAACTCATTCAAATATATAAGAAATGTTGAAATTCGACTTCAAATTAGGCAGATAGACTTTGAAAATTTTCAATCAACACAAAGTGACAATCGACCTCAATGGGCTTCAATGGATGTTAATCGACGATATCTGACAAAGTTAGATGCAAACTCAATGAAATATATAAGAAATGTTGAAATTCGACTTCAAATTAGGAAGATAGACTTTGAAAATTTTCAATCAACACAAAGTGACAGTCGACCTCAATGGGCTTCAATGGGTATTAATCGACGATATCTGACAAAGTTAGATGCAAACTCAATGAAATATATAAGAAATTTTGAAATTCGACTCCAAATTAGGAAGATAGAGTTTGAAAATTTTCAATCAAGACAAAGTGACAATCGATCTCAATGGGCTTCAATGGATGTTAAACGACAATATCTGACAAAGTTAGATGCAAACTCACTGAAATATATAAGAAATGTTGAATTTCGACTTCAAATTAGGGAGATAGACTTTGAAATTGTTCAATCAACACAAAGTGACAATCGACCTCAATGGGCTTCAATGGATGTTAATCGACGATATCTGACAAAGTTAGATGCAAACTCACTCAAATATATAAGAAATGTTGAAATTCGACTTCAAATTAAGCAGATAGACTTTGAAAATTTTCAATCAACACAAAGTTACAATCGACTTCAATGGGCTTCAATGGATGTTAATCGACGATATCTGACAAAGTTAATTGCAAACTCATTCAAATATATAAGAAATGTTGGAATTTGACTTCAAATTAGGAAGATAGACTTTAAAAATTTTCAATCAACACAAAGTGACAATCGACCTCAATGGGCTTCTGTGGATGTAAATCGACGATATCTGACAAAATTAGATGCAAACTCACTGAAATATATACGAAATCTTGAAATTTGACTTCAAATTAGGAAGATAGACTTTGAAAATTTTCAATCAAGACAAAGTGACAATCGACCTCAATGGGCTTCAATGGATGTTAATCGACGATATGTCACAAAGTTAGGTGCAAACTCAATGAAATATATAAGAAATTTTGAAATTCGACTCGAAATTTGGAAGATAGACTTTGAAAATTTTCAATCAACACAAAGTGACAATCGACCTCAATGGGCTTCAATGGGTATTAATCGACGATATCTGACAAAGTTAGATGCAAACTCAATGAAATATATAAGAAATGTTGAAATTCGACTTCAAATTAGGAAGATAGACTTTGAAAATGTTCAATCAACACAAAGTGACAATCGACCTCAATGGGCTTCAATGGATGTTAATCGACGATATCTGACAAAGTTAATTGCAAACTCACTCAAATATATAAGAAATGTTGAAATTCGACTTCAAATTAGGAAGATAGACTTTAAAAATTTTCAATCAACACAAAGTGACAATCGATCTCAATAGGCTTCTGTGGATGTAAATCGACGATATCTGACAAAATTAGATGCAAACTCACTGAAATATATACGAAATCTTGAAATTTGACTTCAAATTAGGAAGATAGACTTTGAAAATTTTCAATCAAGACAAAGTGACAATCGACCTCAATGGGCTTCAATGGATGTTAATCGACGATATGTCACAAAGTTAGGTGCAAACTCAATGAAATATATAAGAAATTTTGAAATTCGACTCGAAATTTGGAAGATAGACTTTGAAAATTTTCAATCAACACAAAGTGACAATCGACCTCAATGGGCTTCAATGGCTATTAATCGACGATATCTGACAAAGTTAGATGCAAACTCAATGAAATATATAAGAAATGTTGAAATTCGACTTCAAATTAGGAAGATAGACTTTGAAAATGTTCAATCAACACAAAGTGACAATCGACCTCAATGGGCTTCAATGGATGTTAATCGACGATATGTCACAAAGTTAGGTGCAAACTCAATGAAATATATAAGAAATTTTGAAATTCGACTCGAAATTTGGAAGATAGACTTTGAAAATGTTCAATCAACACAAAGTGACAATCGACCTCAATGGGCTTCAATGGATGTTAATCGACGATATCTGACAAAGTTAATTGCAAACTCACTCAAATATATAAGAAATGTTGAAATTCGACTTCAAATTAGGAAGATAGACTTTGAAAATTTTCAATCAACACAAAGTGACAGTCGACCTCAATGGGCTTCAATGGGTATTAATCGACGATATCTGACAAAGTTAGATGCAAACTCAATGAAATATATAAGAAATTTTGAAATTCGACTCCAAATTAGGAAGATAGAGTTTGAAAATTTTCAATCAAGACAAAGTGACAATCGATCTCAATGGGCTTCAATGGATGTTAAACGACAATATCTGACAAAGTTAGATGCAAACTCACTGAAATATATAAGAAATGTTGAATTTCGACTTCAAATTAGGGAGATAGACTTTGAAATTGTTCAATCAACACAAAGTGACAATCGACCTCAATGGGCTTCAATGGATGTTAATCGACGATATCTGACAAAGTTAATTGCAAACTCACTCAAATATATAAGAAATGTTGAAATTCGACTTCAAATTAAGCAGATAGACTTTGAAAATTTTCAATCAACACAAAGTTACAATCGACTTCAATGGGCTTCAATGGATGTTAATCGACGATATCTGACAAAGTTAATTGCAAACTCATTCAAATATATAAGAAATGTTGGAATTTGACTTCAAATTAGGAAGATAGACTTTAAAAATTTTCAATCAACACAAAGTGACAATCGACCTCAATGGGCTTCTGTGGATGTAAATCGACGATATCTGACAAAATTAGATGCAAACTCACTGAAATATATACGAAATCTTGAAATTTGACTTCAAATTAGGAAGATAGACTTTAAAAATTTTCAATCAACACAAAGTGACAATCGATCTCAATGGGCTTCTGTGGATGTTAAACGACAATATCTGACAAAGTTAGATGCAAACTCACTGAAATATATAAGAAATGTTGAAATTCGACTCCAAATTAGGAAGATAGACTTTGAAAATGTTCAATCAACACAAAGTGACAATCGACCTCAATGGGCTTCAATGGATGTTAATCGACGATATCTGACAAAGTTAATTGCAAACTCACTCAAATATATAAGAAATGTTGAAATTCGACTTCAAATTAGGCAGATAGACTTTGAAAATTTTCAATCAACACAAAGTGACAATCGACCTCAATGGGCTTCAATGGATGTTAATCGACGATATCTGACAAAGTTAATTGCAAACTCACTCAAATATATAAGAAATGTTGAAATTCGACTTCAAATTAAGCAGATAGACTTTGAAAATTTTCAATCAACACAAAGTTACAATCGACTTCAATGGGCTTCAATGGATGTTAATCGACGATATCTGACAAAGTTAATTGCAAACTCATTCAAATATATAAGAAATGTTGAAATTCGACTTCAAATTAGGCAGATAGACTTTGAAAATTTTCAATCAACACAAAGTGACAATCGACCTCAATGGGCTTCAATGGATGTTAATCGACGATATCTGACAAAGTTAGATGCAAACTCAATGAAATATATAAGAAATGTTGAAATTCGACTTCAAATTAGGAAGATAGACTTTGAAAATTTTCAATCAACACAAAGTGACAGTCGACCTCAATGGGCTTCAAAGGGTATTAATCGACGATATCTGACAAAGTTAGATGCAAACTCAATGAAATATATAAGAAATTTTGAAATTCGACTCCAAATTAGGAAGATAGAGTTTGAAAATTTTCAATCAAGACAAAGTGACAATCGATCTCAATGGGCTTCAATGGATGTTAAACGACAATATCTGACAAAGTTAGATGCAAACTCACTGAAATATATAAGAAATGTTGAATTTCGACTTCAAATTAGGGAGATAGACTTTGAAATTGTTCAATCAACACAAAGTGACAATCGACCTCAATGGGCTTCAATGGATGTTAATCGACGATATCTGACAAAGTTAATTGCAAACTCACTCAAATATATAAGAAATGTTGAAATTCGACTTCAAATTAAGCAGATAGACTTTGAAAATTTTCAATCAACACAAAGTTACAATCGACTTCAATGGGCTTCAATGGATGTTAATCGACGATATCTGACAAAGTTAATTGCAAACTCATTCAAATATATAAGAAATGTTGGAATTTGACTTCAAATTAGGAAGATAGACTTTAAAAATTTTCAATCAACACAAAGTGACAATCGACCTCAATGGGCTTCTGTGGATGTAAATCGACGATATCTGACAAAATTAGATGCAAACTCACTGAAATATATACGAAATCTTGAAATTTGACTTCAAATTAGGAAGATAGACTTTGAAAATTTTCAATCAAGACAAAGTGACAATCGACCTCAATGGGCTTCAATGGATGTTAATCGACGATATGTCACAAAGTTAGGTGCAAACTCAATGAAATATATAAGAAATTTTGAAATTCGACTCGAAATTTGGAAGATAGACTTTGAAAATTTTCAATCAACACAAAGTGACAATCGACCTCAATGGGCTTCAATGGGTATTAATCGACGATATCTGACAAAGTTAGATGCAAACTCAATGAAATATATAAGAAATGTTGAAATTCGACTTCAAATTAGGAAGATAGACTTTGAAAATGTTCAATCAACACAAAGTGACAATCGACCTCAATGGGCTTCAATGGATGTTAATCGACGATATCTGACAAAGTTAATTGCAAACTCACTCAAATATATAAGAAATGTTGAAATTCGACTTCAAATTAGGAAGATAGACTTTAAAAATTTTCAATCAACACAAAGTGACAATCGATCTCAATGGGCTTCTGTGGATGTAAATCGACGATATCTGACAAAATTAGATGCAAACTCACTGAAATATATAAGAAATGTTGAAATTTGACTTCAAATTAGGAAGATAGACTTTGAAAATGTTCAATCAACACAAAGTGACAATCGACCTCAATGGGCTTCAATGGATGTTAATCGACGATATCTGACAAAGTTAATTGCAAACTCATTCAAATATATAAGAAATGTTGGAATTTGACTTCAAATTAGGAAGATAGACTTTAAAAATTTTCAATCAACACAAAGTGACAATCGATCTCAATGGGCTTCTGTGGATGTAAATCGACGATATCTGACAAAATTAGATGCAAACTCACTGAAATATATAAGAAATGTTGAAATTTGACTTCAAATTAGGAAGATAGACTTTGGAAATTTTTAATCAACACAAAGTGACACTCGACCTCAATGGGCTTCAATGCATGTTATTCGACGATATCTGACAAAGTTAATTGCAAACTCACTCAAATATATGATAAATGTTGAAATTCGACTTCAAATTAGGAAGATAGAGTTTGAAAATTTTCAATCAAGACAAAGTGACAATCGATCTCAATGGGCTTCAATGGGTATTAATCGATGATATCTGACAAAGTTAGATGCAAACTCAATGAAATATATAAGAAATTTTGAAATTCGACTCCAAATTAGGAAGATAGAGTTTGAAAATTTTCAATCAACACAAAGTGACAATCGACCTCAATGGGCTTCAATGGATGTTAATCGACGATATCTGACAAAGTTAATTGCAAACTCACTCAAATATATAAGAAATGTTGAAATTCGACTTCAAATTAGGAAGATAGACTTTAAAAATTTACAATCAACACAAAGTGACAATCGATCTCAATGGGCTTCTGTGGATGTAAATCGACGATATCTGACAAAATTAGATGCAAACTCACTGAAATATATAAGAAATGTTGAAATTCGACTTCAAATTAGGAAGATAGACTTTGAAATTGTTCAATCAACACAAAGTGACAATCGACCTCAATGGGCTTCAATGGATGTTAATCGACGATATCTGACAAAGTTAATTGCAAACGCACTCAAATATATAAGAAATGTTGAAATTCGACTTCAAATTAGGAAGATAGACTTTAAAAATTTTCAATCAACACAAAGTGACAATCGATCTCAATGGGCTTCTGTGGATGTAAATCGACGATATCTGACAAAATTAGATGCAAACTCACTGAAATATATAAGAAATGTTGAAATTTGACTTCAAATTAGGAAGATAGACTTTGAAAATGTTCAATCAACACAAAGTGACAATCGACCTCAATGGGCTTCAATGGATGTTAATCGACGATATCTGACAAAGTTAATTGCAAACTCATTCAAATATATAAGAAATGTTGGAATTTGACTTCAAATTAGGAAGATAGACTTTAAAAATTTTCAATCAACACAAAGTGACAATCGATCTCAATGGGCTTCTGTGGATGTAAATCGACGATATCTGACAAAATTAGATGCAAACTCACTGAAATATATAAGAAATGTTGAAATTTGACTTCAAATTAGGAAGATAGACTTTGGAAATTTTTAATCAACACAAAGTGACACTCGACCTCAATGGGCTTCAATGCATGTTATTCGACGATATCTGACAAAGTTAATTGCAAACTCACTCAAATATATGATAAATGTTGAAATTCGACTTCAAATTAGGAAGATAGACTTTGAAAATTTTCAATCAACACAAAGTGACAGTCGACCTCAATGGGCTTCAATGGGTATTAATCGACGATATCTGGCAAAGTTAGATGCAAACTCAATGAAATATATAAGAAATTTTGAAATTCGACTCCAAATTAGGAAGATATAGTTTGAAAATTTTCAATCAAGACAAAGTGACAATCGATCTCAATGGGCTTCAATGGATGTTAAACGACAATATCTGACAAATTTAGATGCAAACTCACTGAAATATATAAGAAATGTTGAATTTCGACTTCAAATTAGGAAGATAGACTTTGGAAATTTTTAATCAACACAAAGTGACAGTCGACCTCAATGGGCTTCAATGCATGTTAATCGACGATATCTGACAAAGTTAATTGCAAACTCACTCAAATATATAAGAAATGTTGAAATTCGACTTCAAATTAGGCAGATAGACTTTGAAAATTTTCAATCAACACAAAGTGACAATCGACCTCAATGGGCTTCAATGGATGTTAATCGACGATATCTGACAGTCAGATGCAAACTCACTTAAATATATAAGGAATGTTGAAATTCGACTACAAATTAGGAAGATTGACTTTGAAAATTTTCAATCAACACAAAGTGACAATCGACCTCAATGGGCTTCAATGGATGTAAATCGACGATATCTGACAAAATTAGATGCAAACTCACTCAAATATATGAGAATTGATGAGATTCGACTTCAAATTAGGAAGATAGACTTTGATAATTTTCAATCAACACAAAGTGACCTTCGACCTGAATTGGCAACAATTTGTTGAAAATCTACGTTATCTGACCAAGTTAGTTGCAAACTCACTCAAATATATAAGAATTTATGAGATTCCACTTCAAATTAGAAAGATACACTTTGAAAATTTTCAATGAACACAAAGTGACAATCGACCTCAATGGGCTTCAATGGGAGTAAATCGACGATTTCTGACAAAGTTAGTTGCAAACTCACTCAAATATATAAGAATTGATGAGATTCGACATCAAATTAAGAAGATAGACTTTGAAAATTTTCAATCAACAAAAAGTGACAATCTACCTGAATGGGCTTCAATGAGAGTAAATGGACGATATCTGAGCAAGTTAGATGCAAACTCACTCAAATATATAAGAATTGATGAGATTCCACTTCAAATTAGAAAGATACACTTTGATAATTTTCAATCAACACAAAGTGACAATCGACCTCAATGGGCTTCAATGGGAGTATATCGACGATTTCTAACAAAGTTAGTTGCAAACTCACTCAAATATATGAGAATTGATGAGATTCCACTTCAAATTAGGAAGATAGACTTTGATAATTTTCAATCAACACAAAGTGACCTTCGACCTGAATTGGCAACAATTTGTTGAAAATCTACGTTATCTGACCAAGTTAGTTGCAAACTCACTCAAATATATAAGAATTGATGAGATTCCACTTCAAATTAGAAAGATACACTTTGAAAATTTTCAATCAACACAAAGTGACAATCGACTTCAATGGGCTTAATGGAAGTAAAGCGACGATTTCTGACAAAGTTAGATGCAAACTCACTCAAATATATGAGAATTGATGAGATTCCACTTCAAATTAGGAAGATAGACTTTGATAATTTTCAATCAACACAAAGTGACCTTCGACCTGAATTGGCAACAATTTGTTGAAAATCTACGTTGTCTGACCAAGTTAGTTGCAAACTCACTCAAATATATAAGAATTGATGAGATTCCACTTCAAATTAGGAAGATAGACTTTGAAAATGTTCAATCAAGACAAAGTGACAATCGACCTCAATGGGCTTCAATGGATGTTAATCGACGATATCTGACAAAATTAGATGCAAACTCACTGAAATATATAAGAAATGTTGAAATTTGACTTCAAATTAGGAAGATAGACTTTGAAAATGTTCAATCAACACAAAGTGACAGTCGACCTCAATGGGCTTCAATGGATGTTAATCGACGATATCTGACAAAGTTAATTGCAAACTCACTCAAATATATAAGAAATTTTGAAATTCGACTTCAAATTAGGAAGATAGACTTTAAAAATTTTCAATCAACACAAAGTGACAATCGATCTCAATGGGCTTCTGTGGATGTAAATCGACGATATCTGACAAAATTAGATGCAAACTCACTGAAATATATAAGAAATGTTGAAATTTGACTTCAAATTAGGAAGATAGACTTTGGAAATTTTTAATCAACACAAAGTGACACTCGACCTCAATGGGCTTCAATGCATGTTATTCGACGATATCTGACAAAGTTAATTGCAAACTCACTCAAATATATAAGAAATGTTGAAATTCGACTTCAAATTAGGAAGATAGACTTTGAAAATTTTCAATCAACACAAAGTGACAGTCGACCTCAATGGGCTTCAATGGGTATTAATCGACGATATCTGACAAAGTTAGATGCAAACTCAATGAAATATATAAGAAATTTTGAAATTCGACTCCAAATTAGGAAGATAGAGTTTGAAAATTTTCAATCAAGACAAAGTGACAATCGATCTCAATGGGCTTCAATGGATGTTAAACGACAATATCTGACAAAGTTAGATGCAAACTCACTGACATATATAAGAAATGTTGAATTTCGACTTCAAATTAGGAAGATAGACTTTGAAAATGTTCAATCAAGACAAAGTGACAATCGACCTCAATGGGCTTCAATGGATGTTAATCGACGATATCTGACAAAGTTAATTGCAAACTCATTCAAATATATAAGAAATGTTGGAATTTGACTTCAAATTAGGAAGATAGACTTTAAAAATTTTCAATCAACACAAAGTGACAATCGACCTCAATGGGCTTCTGTGGATGTAAATCGACGATATCTGACAAAATTAGATGCAAACTCACTGAAATATATAAGAAATGTTGAAATTTGACTTCAAATTAGGAAGATAGACTTTGGAAATTTTTAATCAACACAAAGTGACAGTCGACCTCAATGGGCTTCAATGCATGTTAATCGACGATATCTGACAAAGTTAATTGCAAACTCATTCAAATATATAAGAAATGTTGGAATTTGACTTCAAATTAGGAAGATAGACTTTGGAAATTTTTAATCAACACAAAGTGACAGTCGACCTCAATGGGCTTCAATGCATGTTAATCGACGATATCTGACAAAGTTAATTGCAAACTCACTGAAATATATAAGAAATGTTGAAATTCGACTACAAATTAGGAAGATTGACTTTGAAAATTTTCAATCAACACAAAGTGACAATCGACCTCAATGGGCTTCAATGGATGTTAATCGACGATATGTCTCAAAGTTAGATGCAAACTCAATGAAATATATAAGAAATTTTAAAATTCGACTCCAAATTAGGAAGATAGACTTTGAAAATGTTCAATCAAGACAAAGTGACAATCGACCTCAATGGGCTTCAATGGATGTTAATCGACGATATCTGACAAAGTTAATTGCAAACTCATTCAAATATATAAGAAATGTTGGAATTTGACTTCAAATTAGGAAGATAGACTTTGATAATTCTCAATCAACACAAAGTGACAGTCGACCTCAATGGGCTTCAGTGGATGTAAATCGACGATATCTGACAGTTAGATGCAAACTCACTGAAATATATAAGGAATGTTGAAATTCGACTTCAAATTAGGAAGATAGACTTTGGAAATTTTCAATCAACACAAAGTGACAGTCGACTTCAATGGGCTTCAGTGGATGTGAATCGACGATATCTGACAAAGTTAATTGCAAACTTAATGAAATATATAAGAAATTTTGAAATTCGACTCCAAATAAGGAAGATAGACTTTGGAAATTTTCAATCAACACAAAGTGACAGTCGACTCCAATGTGCTTCAGTGGATGTGAATCGACGATATCTGACAAAGTTAATTGCAAACTCAATGAAATATATAAGAAATGTTGAAATTCGACTCCAAATTAGGAAGATAGACTTTGGAAATTTTCAATCAACACAAAGTGACATTCGACTCTAATGTGCTTCAGTGGATGTGTATCGACGATATCTGACAAAGTTAATTGCAAACTCAATGAAATATATAAGAAATGTTGAAATTCGACTCCAAATTAGGAAGATAGACTTTGAAAATTTTCAATCAACACAAAGTTACAATCGACCTGAATTGGCATCAATTTGTTGAAAATCGACGATATCTGACCAAGTTAGATGCAAACTCACTCAAATATATAAGAATTGATGAGATTCCACTTCAAATTAGAAAGATACACTTTGATAATTTTCAATCAACACAAAGTGACAATCGACCTCAATGGGCTTCAATGGGAGTATATCGACGATTTCTAACAAAGTTAGTTGCAAACTCACTCAAATATATGAGAATTGATGAGATTCCACTTCAAATTAGGAAGATAGACTTTGATAATTTTCAATCAACACAAAGTGACCTTCGACCTGAATTGGCAACAATTTGTTGAAAATCTACGTTATCTGACCAAGTTAGTTGCAAACTCACTCAAATATATAAGAATTGATGAGATTCCACTTCAAATTAGAAAGATACACTTTGAAAATTTTCAATCAACACAAAGTGACAATCGACTTCAATGGGCTTAATGGAAGTAAAGCGACGATTTCTGACAAAGTTAGATGCAAACTCACTCAAATATATGAGAATTGATGAGATTCCACTTCAAATTAGGAAGATAGACTTTGATAATTTTCAATCAACACAAAGTGACCTTCGACCTGAATTGGCAACAATTTGTTGAAAATCTACGTTGTCTGACCAAGTTAGTTGCAAACTCACTCAAATATATAAGAATTGATGAGATTCCACTTCAAATTAGGAAGATAGACTTTGAAAATGTTCAATCAAGACAAAGTGACAATCGACCTCAATGGGCTTCAATGGATGTTAATCGACGATATCTGACAAAATTAGATGCAAACTCACTGAAATATATAAGAAATGTTGAAATTTGACTTCAAATTAGGAAGATAGACTTTGAAAATGTTCAATCAACACAAAGTGACAGTCGACCTCAATGGGCTTCAATGGATGTTAATCGACGATATCTGACAAAGTTAATTGCAAACTCACTCAAATATATAAGAAATTTTGAAATTCGACTTCAAATTAGGAAGATAGACTTTAAAAATTTTCAATCAACACAAAGTGACAATCGATCTCAATGGGCTTCTGTGGATGTAAATCGACGATATCTGACAAAATTAGATGCAAACTCACTGAAATATATAAGAAATGTTGAAATTTGACTTCAAATTAGGAAGATAGACTTTGGAAATTTTTAATCAACACAAAGTGACACTCGACCTCAATGGGCTTCAATGCATGTTATTCGACGATATCTGACAAAGTTAATTGCAAACTCACTCAAATATATAAGAAATGTTGAAATTCGACTTCAAATTAGGAAGATAGACTTTGAAAATTTTCAATCAACACAAAGTGACAGTCGACCTCAATGGGCTTCAATGGGTATTAATCGACGATATCTGACAAAGTTAGATGCAAACTCAATGAAATATATAAGAAATTTTGAAATTCGACTCCAAATTAGGAAGATAGAGTTTGAAAATTTTCAATCAAGACAAAGTGACAATCGATCTCAATGGGCTTCAATGGATGTTAAACGACAATATCTGACAAAGTTAGATGCAAACTCACTGACATATATAAGAAATGTTGAATTTCGACTTCAAATTAGGAAGATAGACTTTGAAAATGTTCAATCAAGACAAAGTGACAATCGACCTCAATGGGCTTCAATGGATGTTAATCGACGATATCTGACAAAGTTAATTGCAAACTCATTCAAATATATAAGAAATGTTGGAATTTGACTTCAAAATAGGAAGATAGACTTTAAAAATTTTCAATCAACACAAAGTGACAATCGACCTCAATGGGCTTCTGTGGATGTAAATCGACGATATCTGACAAAATTAGATGCAAACTCACTGAAATATATAAGAAATGTTGAAATTTGACTTCAAATTAGGAAGATAGACTTTGGAAATTTTTAATCAACACAAAGTGACAGTCGACCTCAATGGGCTTCAATGCATGTTAATCGACGATATCTGACAAAGTTAATTGCAAACTCATTCAAATATATAAGAAATGTTGGAATTTGACTTCAAATTAGGAAGATAGACTTTGGAAATTTTTAATCAACACAAAGTGACAGTCGACCTCAATGGGCTTCAATGCATGTTAATCGACGATATCTGACAAAGTTAATTGCAAACTCACTGAAATATATAAGAAATGTTGAAATTCGACTACAAATTAGGAAGATTGACTTTGAAAATTTTCAATCAACACAAAGTGACAATCGGCCTCAATGGGCTTCAATGGATGTTAATCGACGATATGTCTCAAAGTTAGATGCAAACTCAATGAAATATATAAGAAATTTTAAAATTCGACTCCAAATTAGGAAGATAGACTTTGAAAATGTTCAATCAAGACAAAGTGACAATCGACCTCAATGGGCTTCAATGGATGTTAATCGACGATATCTGACAAAGTTAATTGCAAACTCATTCAAATATATAAGAAATGTTGGAATTTGACTTCAAATTAGGAAGATAGACTTTGATAATTCTCAATCAACACAAAGTGACAGTCGACCTCAATGGGCTTCAGTGGATGTAAATCGACGATATCTGACAGTTAGATGCAAACTCACTGAAATATATAAGGAATGTTGAAATTCGACTTCAAATTAGGAAGATAGACTTTGGAAATTTTCAATCAACACAAAGTGACAGTCGACTTCAATGGGCTTCAGTGGATGTGAATCGACGATATCTGACAAAGTTAATTGCAAACTTAATGAAATATATAAGAAATTTTGAAATTCGACTCCAAATAAGGAAGATAGACTTTGGAAATTTTCAATCAACACAAAGTGACAGTCGACTCCAATGTGCTTCAGTGGATGTGAATCGACGATATCTGACAAAGTTAATTGCAAACTCAATGAAATATATAAGAAATGTTGAAATTCGACTCCAAATTAGGAAGATAGACTTTGGAAATTTTCAATCAACACAAAGTGACAGTCGACTCTAATGTGCTTCAGTGGATGTGTATCGACGATATCTGACAAAGTTAATTGCAAACTCAATGAAATATATAAGAAATGTTGAAATTCGACTCCAAATTAGGAAGATAGACTTTGAAAATTTTCAATCAACACAAAGTTACAATCGACCTGAATTGGCATCAATTTGTTGAAAATCGACGATATCTGACCAAGTTAGATGCAAACTTACTCAAATATATGAGGATTGATGAGATTCGATTTCAAATTAGGAAGATAGACTTTGAAAATTTACAATCAACACAAAGTGACAATCGACATCAATGGGCTTCAATGGAAGTAAATCCATGATTGCTGACAAATTTAGTTGCAAACTCACTCAAATATATGAGAGTTGATGAGATTCGACTTCAAATTAGGAAGATAGACTTCGAAAATTTCTAATCAACACAAAGTGATAATCGACCTGAATGGGCGTCAATGGAAGTAAATCGACAATTACTAACAAAGTTGGTTGCAGACTTACTCAAATATATAAGTTTTGATGAGATTCGACTTCAAATTAGGAAGATAGACTTTGATAATTTTCAATCAACACAAAGTGTCAATCGAGCTCAATGGGCTAAATGGAAGTTAAGCGACGATTTCTGACAAAGTTAGTTGCAAACTCACTCAAATATATAAGAATTGATGAGATTCCACTTCAAATTAGGAAGATAGACTTTGAAAATTTTCAATCAACACAAAGTGACAATCGACTTCAATGGGCTTCAATGGAAGTAAATCGACGATTACTAACAAAGTTAGTTGCAGACTTACTCAAATATATAAGTTTTGATGAGATTCGACTTCAAATTAGGAAGATAGACTTTGAAAATTTTCAATCAACACAAAGTGACAATCGACCTCAATCGGCTTCAATGGATGTTAATCGACGATATCTGACAAAGTTAATTGCAAACTCACTCAAATATATAAGAAATGTTGGAATTCGACTTCAAATTGGGAAGATAGACTTTGAAAATTTTCAATCAACACAAAGTGACAATCGACCTCAATCGGCTTCAATGGATGTTAATCGACGATATCTGACAAAGTTAATTGCAAACTCACTCAAATATATAAGAAATGTTGGAATTCGACTTCAAATTAGGAAGATAGACTTTGAGAATTTTCAATCAACACAAAGTGACAATCGACCTCAATGGGCTTCAATGGATGTTAATCGACGATATCTGACAAAGTTAGATGCAAACTCAATAAAATATATAAGAAATGTTGAAATTCGACTCCAAATTAGGAAGATAGACTTTGATAATTTTCAATCAACACAAAGTGACAATCGACCTGAATGGGCTTCAATTGGAGTAAATCGACGATATCTGACCAAGTTAGATGCAAACTCACTCAAATTTATGAGGATTGCAGAAGTTCGACTTCAAATTAGGAAGATGGACTTTGAAAATTTTCAATCAACACAAAGTGACAGTCGACCTCAATGGGCTTCAGTGGATGTAAATCGACGATATCTGACAGTTAGATGCAAACTCACTGAAATATATAAGAAATGTTGAAATTCGACTTCAAATTAGGAAGATAGACTTTGGAAATTTTCAATCAACACAAAGTGACAATCGACCTCAATGGGCTTCAATGGATGTTAATCGACGATATCTGACAGAGTTAGATGCAAACTCACTGAAATATATGAGATTTGTTGAGATTTGACTTCAAATTAGGAAGATAGACTTTGAAAATTTTCAATCAACACGAAGTGACAATCGACCTCAATGGGCTTCACTGGATGTTAATTGATGATATCTGACAGTTAGATGCAAACTCAATGAAATATATAAGAAATTTTAAATTCGACTCCAAATTGGGAAGATAGACTTTGAAAATATTCAATCAACATGAAGTGACAATCGACCTCAATGGGCTTCACTGGATGTTAATTGACGATATCTGACAAAGTTAATTGCAAACTCACTCAAATATATAAGAAATGTTGAAATTCGACTTCAAATTAGGAAGATAGACTTTGAAAATTTTCAATCAAAACAAAGTGACAATCGACCTCAATGGGCTTCAATGGATGTTAATCGACGATATCTGACAAAGTTAGATGCAAACTCAATGGAATATATAAGAAATTTTGAAATTCGACTCCAAATTAGGAAGATAGACTTTGAAAATTTTCAATCAACACAAAGTGACAGTCGACCTCAATGGGCTTCAATGGATGTTAATCGACGATATCTGACAAAGTTAATTGCAAACTCACTCAAATATATAAGAAATGTTGGAATTCGACTTCAAATTAGGAAGATAGACTTTGAAAATTTTCAATCAACACAAAGTGACAGTCGACCTCAATGGGCTTCAATGGATGTTAATCGACGATATCTGAAAAAGTTAATTGCAAACTCACTCAAATATATAAGAAATGTTGAAATTCGACTTCAAATTAGGAAGATAGACTTTGAAAATTTTCAATCAACACAAAGTGACAATCGACCTCAATGGGCTTCAATGGATGTTAATCGACGATATCTGACAAAGTTAATTGCAAACTCACTCAAATATATAAGAAATGTTGAAATTCGACTTCAAATTAGGAAGATAGACTTTGAAAATTTTCAATCAACACAAAGTGACAGTCGACCTCAATGGGCTTCAATGGAAGTTAATCGACGATATCTGACAAAGTTAGATGCAAACTCAATGAAATATATAAGAAATTTTGAAATTCGACTCCAAATTAGGAAGATAGACTTTGAAAATTTTCAATCAACACAAAGTGACAATCGACCTCAATCGGCTTCAATGGATGTCAATCGACGATATCTGACAAAGTTAATTGCAAACTCACTCAAATATATAAGAAATGTTGGAATTCGACTCCAAATTAGGAAGATAGACTTTGTTAATTTTCAATCAACACAAAGTGACAATCGACCTGAATGAGTTTCAATTGGAGTAAATCGACGATATCTGACCAAGTTAGATGCAAACTCACTCAAATTTATGAGGATTGCAGAAGTTCGACTTCAAATTAGGAAGATGGACTTTGAAAATTTTCAATCAACACAAAGTTACCTTCGAACTGGATTGGCATCAATTTGTTGAAAATCTACGATATCTGACCAAGTTAATTGCAAACACACTCAAATATATAAGAAATGTTGGAATTCGACTTCAAATTAGGAAAATAGACGTTGAAAATCTTCAATTAACACAAAGTGCCAGTCGACCTCAATGGGTTTCGGTGGATGTGAGTCGACGATATCTGACAAAGTTAGATGCAAACTCAATGAAACATATAAGAAATGTTGAAATTCGACTCCAAATTAGGAAGATAGACTTTGAAAATTTTCAATCAACACAAAGTGACAGTCGACCTCAATGGGCTTCAGTGGATGTAAATCGACGATATCTAACAGTTAGATGCAAACTCAATGAAATATATGAGAAATTTTGAAATTCATGTCCAAATTAGGAAGATAGTGTTTGAAAATTTTCAATCAACACAAAGTGACAATTGATCTCAATGGGCTTCAGTGGATGTAAATCGACGATATCTGACAAAGTTAATTGCAAACTCACTGAAATATATAAGAAATGTTGAAATTCGACTTCAAATAAGGAAGATAGACTTTGAAAATTTTCAATCAACACGAAGTGACAAACGACCTCAATGGGCTTCACTGGATGTTAATTGACGATATCTGACAAAGTTAATTGTAAACTCACTCAAATATATAAGAAATGTTGAAATTCGACTTCAAATTAGGAAGATAGACTTTGAAAATTTTCAATCAAAGCAAAGTGACAATCGACCTCAATGGGCTTCAATGGATGTTAATCGACGATATCTGACAAAGTTAGATGCAAACTCAATGGAATATATAAGAAATTTTGAAATTCGACTCCAAATTAGGAAGATAGACTTTGAAAATTTTCAATCAACACAAAGTGACAGTCGACCTCAATGGGCTTCAATGGATGTTAATCGACGATATCTGACAAAGTTAATTGCAAACTCACCCAAATATATAAGAAATGTTGAAATTCGACTTCAAATTAGGAAGATAGACTTTGAAAATTTTCAATCAACACAAAGTGACAGTCGACCTCAAAGGGCTTCAATGGATGTTAATCGACGATATCTGACAAAGTTAATTGTAAACTCATTCAAATATATAAGAAATGTTGAAATTCGACTTCAAATTAGGAAGATAGACTTTGAAAATTTTCAATCAAAACAAAGTGACAATCGACCTCAATGGGCTTCAATGGATGTTAATCGACGATATCTGACAAAGTTAGATTCAAACTCAATGGAATATATAAGAAATTTTGAAATTCGACTCCAAATTAGGAAGATAGACTTTGAAAATTTTCAATCAACACAAAGTGACAGTCGACCTCAATGGGCTTCAATGGATGTTAATCGACGATATCTGACAAAGTTAATTGCAAACTCACCCAAATATATAAGAAATGTTGAAATTCGACTTCAAATTAGGAAGATAGACTTTGAAAATTTTCAATCAACACAAAGTGACAGTCGACCTCAATGGGCTTCAATGGATGTTAATCGACGATATCTGAAAAAGTTAATTGCAAACTCACTCAAATATATAAGAAATGTTGAAATTCGACTTCAAATTAGGAAGATAGACTTTGAAAATTTTCAATCAACACAAAGTGACAGTCGACCTCAATGGGCTTCAATGGAAGTTAATCGACGATATCTGAAAAAGTTAGATGCAAACTCACTGAAATATATAAAAAATGTTGAAATTCGACTTCAAATTAGGAAGATAGACTTTGAAAATTTTCAATCAACACAAAGTGACAGTCGACCTCAATGGGCTTCAATGGATGTTAATCGACGATATCTGACAGAGTTAGATGCAAACTCGCTGAAATATATAAGATTTGTTGAGATTTGACTTCAAATTAGGAAGATAGACTTTGAAAATTTTCAACCAACACAATGTGACAGTCGACCTCAATGGGCTTCAGTGGATGTAAATCGACGATATCTAACAGTTAGATGCAAACTCAATGAAATATATGAGAAATTTTGAAATTCGTCTCCAAATTAGGAAGATAGTGTTTGAAAATTTTCAATCAACACAAAGTGACAATTGATCTCAATGGGCTTCAGTGGATGTAAATCGACGATATCTGACAGTTAGATGCAAACTCAATGAAATATATAAGAAATTTTGAAATTCGACTCCAAATTGGGAAGATAGACATTGAAAATTTTCAATCAACACAAAGTGGCAATCGATCTCAATGGGCTTCAATGGATGTTAATCGACGATATCTGACAAAGTTAATTGCAAACTCACTGAAATATATAAGAAATGTTGAAATTCGACTTCAAATAAGGAAGATAGACTTTGAAAATTTTCAATCAACACGAAGTGACAAACGACCTCAATGGGCTTCACTGGATGTTAATTGACGATATCTGACAAAGTTAATTGTAAACTCACTCAAATATATAAGAAATGTTGAAATTCGACTTCAAATTAGGAAGATAGACTTTGAAAATTTTCAATCAAAACAAAGTGACAATCGACCTCAATGGGCTTCAATGAATGTTAATCGACGATATCTGACAAAGTTAGATGCAAACTCACCCAAATATATAAGAAATGTTGAAATTCGACTTCAAATTAGGAAGATAGACTTTGAAAATTTTCAATCAACACAAAGTGACAGTCGACCTCAATGGGCTTCAATGGATGTTAATCGACGATATCTGACAAATTTAATTGTAAACTCACTCAAATATATAAGAAATGTTGAAATTCGACTTCAAATTAGGAAGATAGACTTTGAAAATTTTCAATCAAAACAAAGTGACAATCGACCTCAATGGGCTTCAATGGATGTTAATCGACGATATCTGACAAAGTTAGATGCAAACTCAATGGAATATATAAGAAATTTTGAAATTCGACTCCAAATTAGGAAGATAGACTTTGAAAATTTTCAATCAACACAAAGTGACAGTCGACCTCAATGGGCTTCAATGGATGTTAATCGACGATATCTGACAAAGTTAATTGCAAACTCACCCAAATATATAAGAAATGTTGAAATTCGACTTCAAATTAGGAAGATAGACTTTGAAAATTTTCAATCAACACAAAGTGACAGTCGACCTCAATGGGCTTCAATGGATGTTAATCGACGATATCTGAAAAAGTTAATTGCAAACTCACTCAAATATATAAGAAATGTTGAAATTCGACTTCAAATTAGGAAGATAGACTTTGAAAATTTTCAATCAACACAAAGTGACAATCGACCTCAATGGGCTTCAATGGATGTTAATCGACGATATCTGACAAAGTTAATTGCAAACTCACTCAAATATATAAGAAATGTTGAAATTCGACTTCAAATTAGGAAGATAGACTTTGAAAATTTTCAATCAACACAAAGTGACAGTCGACCTCAATGGGCTTCAATGGATGTTAATCGACGATATCTGAAAAAGTTAATTGCAAACTCACTCAAATATATAAGAAATGTTGAAATTCGACTTCAAATTAGGAAGATAGACTTTGAAAATTTTCAATCAACACAAAGTGACAATCGACCTCAATGGGCTTCAATGGATGTTAATCGACGATATCTGACAAAGTTAATTGCAAACTCACTCAAATATATAAGAAATGTTGAAATTTGACTTCAAATTAGGAAGATAGACTTTGAAAATTTTCAATCAACACAAAGTGACAGTCGACCTCAATGGGCTTCAATGGAAGTTAATCGACTATATCTGAAAAAGTTAGATGCAAACTCACTCAAATATATAAGAAATGTTGAAATTCGACTTCAAATTAGGAAGATAGACTTTGAAAATTTTCAATCAACACAAAGTGACAATCGACCTCAATGGGCTTCAATGCAAGTTAATCGATGATATCTGAAAAAGTTAGATGCAAACTCACTGAAATATATAAAAAATGTTGAAATTCGACTTCAAATTAGGAAGATAGACTTTGAAAATTTTCAATCAAAACAAAGTGACAATCGACCTCAATGGGCTTCAATGGATGTTAATCGACGATATCTGACAAAGTTAGATGCAAACTCAATGGAATATATAAGAAATTTTGAAATTCGACTCCAAATTAGGAAGATAGACTTTGAAAATTTTCAATCAACACAAAGTGACAGTCGACCTCAATGGGCTTCAATGGATGTTAATCGACGATATCTGACAAAGTTAATTGCAAACTCACCCAAATATATAAGAAATGTTGAAATTCGACTTCAAATTAGGAAGATAGACTTTGAAAATTTTCAATCAACACAAAGTGACAATCGACCTCAATGGGCTTCAATGCAAGTTAATCGACGATATCTGACAAAGTTAATTGCAAACTCACTCAAATATATAAGAAATGTTGAAATTCGACTTCAAATTAGGAAGATAGACTTTGAAAATTTTCAATCAACACAAAGTGACAGTCGACCTCAATGGGCTTCAATGGAAGTTAATCGACGATATCTGAAAAAGTTAGATGCAAACTCACTGAAATATATAAAAAATGTTGAAATTCGACTTCAAATTAGGAAGATAGACTTTGAAAATTTTCAATCAACACAAAGTGACAGTCGACCTCAATGGGCTTCAATGGATGTTAATCGACGATATCTGAAAAAGTTAATTGCAAACTCACTCAAATATATAAGAAATGTTGAAATTCGACTTCAAATTAGGAAGATAGACTTTGAAAATTTTCAATCAACACAAAGTGACAGTCGACCTCAATGGGCTTCAATGGATGTTAATCGACGATATCTGACAAATTTAATTGTAAACTCACTCAAATATATAAGAAATGTTGAAATTCGACTTCAAATTAGGAAGATAGACTTTGAAAATTTTCAATCAAAACAAAGTGACAATCGACCTCAATGGGCTTCAATGGATGTTAATCGACGATATCTGACAAAGTTAGATGCAAACTCAATGGAATATATAAGAAATTTTGAAATTCGACTCCAAATTAGGAAGATAGACTTTGAAAATTTTCAATCAACACAAAGTGACAGTCGACCTCAATGGGCTTCAATGGATGTTAATCGACGATATCTGACAAAGTTAATTGCAAACTCACCCAAATATATAAGAAATGTTGAAATTCGACTTCAAATTAGGAAGATAGACTTTGAAAATTTTCAATCAACACAAAGTGACAGTCGACCTCAATGGGCTTCAATGGATGTTAATCGACGATATCTGAAAAAGTTAATTGCAAACTCACTCAAATATATAAGAAATGTTGAAATTCGACTTCAAATTAGGAAGATAGACTTTGAAAATTTTCAATCAACACAAAGTGACAATCGACCTCAATGGGCTTCAATGGATGTTAATCGACGATATCTGACAAAGTTAATTGCAAACTCACTCAAATATATAAGAAATGTTGAAATTCGACTTCAAATTAGGAAGATAGACTTTGAAAATTTTCAATCAACACAAAGTGACAGTCGACCTCAATGGGCTTCAATGGATGTTAATCGACGATATCTGAAAAAGTTAATTGCAAACTCACTCAAATATATAAGAAATGTTGAAATTCGACTTCAAATTAGGAAGATAGACTTTGAAAATTTTCAATCAACACAAAGTGACAATCGACCTCAATGGGCTTCAATGGATGTTAATCGACGATATCTGACAAAGTTAATTGCAAACTCACTCAAATATATAAGAAATGTTGAAATTTGACTTCAAATTAGGAAGATAGACTTTGAAAATTTTCAATCAACACAAAGTGACAGTCGACCTCAATGGGCTTCAATGGAAGTTAATCGACTATATCTGAAAAAGTTAGATGCAAACTCACTCAAATATATAAGAAATGTTGAAATTCGACTTCAAATTAGGAAGATAGACTTTGAAAATTTTCAATCAACACAAAGTGACAATCGACCTCAATGGGCTTCAATGCAAGTTAATCGATGATATCTGAAAAAGTTAGATGCAAACTCACTGAAATATATAAAAAATGTTGAAATTCGACTTCAAATTAGGAAGATAGACTTTGAAAATTTTCAATCAACACAAAGTGACAGTCGACCTCAATGGGCTTCAATGGATGTTAATCGACGATATCTGACAAAGTTAATTGCAAACTCACCCAAATATATAAGAAATGTTGAAATTCGACTTCAAATTAGGAAGATAGACTTTGAAAATTTTCAATCAACACAAAGTGACAGTCGACCTCAATGGGCTTCAATGGATGTTAATCGACGATATCTGACAAAGTTAATTGCGAACTCACCCAAATATATAAGAAATGTTGAAATTCGACTTCAAATTAGGAAGATAGACTTTGAAAATTTTCAATCAACACAAAGTGACAGTCGACCTCAATGGGCTTCAATGGATGTTAATCGACGATATCTGAAAAAGTTAATTGCAAACTCACTCAAATATATAAGAAATGTTGAAATTCGACTTCAAATTAGGAAGATAGACTTTGAAAATTTTCAATCAACACAAAGTGACAATCGACCTCAATGGGCTTCAATGGATGTTAATCGACGATATCTGACAAAGTTAATTGCAAACTCACTCAAATATATAAGAAATGTTGAAATTCGACTTCAAATTAGGAAGATAGACTTTGAAAATTTTCAATCAACACAAAGTGACAGTCGACCTCAATGGGCTTCAATGGAAGTTAATCGACGATATCTGAAAAAGTTAGATGCAAACTCACTGAAATATATAAAAAATGTTGAAATTCGACTTCAAATTAGGAAGATAGACTTTGAAAATTTTCAATCAACACAAAGTGACAGTCGACCTCAATGGGCTTCAATGGATGTTAATCGACGATATCTGAAAAAGTTAATTGCAAACTCACTCAAATATATAAGAAATGTTGAAATTCGACTTCAAATTAGGAAGATAGACTTTGAAAATTTTCAATCAACACAAAGTGACAATCGACCTCAATGGGCTTCAATGCAAGTTAATCGACGATATCTGACAAAGTTAATTGCAAACTCACTCAAATATATAAGAAATGTTGAAATTCGACTTCAAATTAGGAAGATAGACTTTGAAAATTTTCAATCAACACAAAGTGACAGTCGACCTCAATGGGCTTCAATGGAAGTTAATCGACGATATCTGAAAAAGTTAGATGCAAACTCACTGAAATATATAAAAAATGTTGAAATTCGACTTCAAATTAGGAAGATAGACTTTGAAAATTTTCAATCAACACAAAGTGACAGTCGACCTCAATGGGCTTCAATGGATGTTAATCGACGATATCTGAAAAAGTTAATTGCAAACTCACTCAAATATATAAGAAATGTTGAAATTCGACTTCAAATTAGGAAGATAGACTTTGAAAATTTTCAATCAACACAAAGTGACAGTCGACCTCAATGGGCTTCAATGGGTATTAATCGACGATATCTGACAAAGTTAGATGCAAACTCAATGAAATATATAAGAAATTTTGAAATTCGACTCCAAATTAGGAAGATAGAGTTTGAAAATTTTCAATCAAGACAAAGTGACAATCGATCTCAATGGGCTTCAATGGATGTTAATCGACAATATCTGACAAAGTTAGATGCAAACTCACTGAAATATATAAGAAATGTTGAATTTCGACTTCAAATTAGGCAGATAGACTTTAAAAATTTTCAATCAAGACAAAGTGACAATCGATCTCAATGGGCTTCAATGGATGTTAATCGACAATATCTGACAAAGTTAGATGCAAACTCACTGAAATATATAAGAAATGTTGAAATTAGACTTCAAATTAGGAAGATAGACTTTGGAAATTTTTAATCAACACAAAGTGACAATCGATCTCAATGGGCTTCTGTGGATGTAAATCGACGATATCTGACAAAATTAGATGCAAACTCACTGAAATATATAAGAAATGTTGAAATTTGACTTCAAATTAGGAAGATAGACTTTGAAAATGTTCAATCAACACAAAGTGACAATCGACCTCAATGGGCTCAATGGATGTTAATCGACGATATCTGACAAAGTTAATTGCAAACTCACTCAAATATATAAGAAATGTTGAAATTCGACTTCAAATTAGGCAGATAGACTTTGAAAATTTTCAATCAACACAAAGTGACAATCGACCTCAATGGGCTTCAATGGATGTTAATCGACGATATCTGACAAAGTTAGATGCAAACTCAATGAAATATATAAGAAACTTTGAAATTCGACTCCAAATTAGGAAGATAGAATTTGAAAATTTTCAATCAAGACAAAGTGACAATCGATCTCAATGGGCTTCAATGGATGTTAAACGACAATATCTGACAAAGTTAGATGCAAACTCATTGAAATATATAAGAAATGTTGAATTTCGACTTCAAATTAGGAAGATAGACTTTGGAAATTTTTAATCAACACAAAGTGACAGTCGACCTCAATGGGCTTCAATGCATGTTAATCGACGATATCTGACAAAGTTAATTGCAAACTCACTCAAATATATAAGTAATGTTGAAATTCGACTTCAAATTAGGAAGATAGACTTTGAAAATTTTCAATCAACACAAAGTGACAGTCGACCTCAATGGGCTTCAATGGGTATTAATCGACGATATCTGACAAAGTTAGATGCAAACTCAATGAAATATATAAGAAAATTCTAAATTAAACTCCAAATTAGGAAGATAGACTTTGAAAATTTTCAATCAACACAAAGTGACAATCGACCTCAATGGGCTTCAATGATGTTAATCGACGATATCTGACAAAGTTAATTGCAAACTCACTCAAATATATAAGTAATGTTGAAATTCGACTTCAAATTAGGAAGATAGACTTTGAAAATTTTCAATCAACACAAAGTGACAGTCGACCTCAATGGGCTTCAATGGGTATTAATCGACGATATCTGACAAAGTTAGATGCAAACTCAATGAAATATATAAGAAATTTTGAAATTCGACTCCAAATTAGGAAGATAGAGTTTGAAAATTTTCAATCAAGACAAAGTGACAATCGATCTCAATGGGCTTCAATGGATGTTAAACGACATTATCTGACAAAGTTAGATGCAAACTCACTGAAATATATAAGAAATGTTGAATTTCGACTTCAAATTAGGAAGAAAGACTTTGAAAATGTTCAATCAACACAAAGTGACAATCGACCTCAATGGGCTTCAATGGATGTTAATCGACGATATCTGACAAAGTTGATTGCAAACTCACTCAAATATATAAGAAATGTTGAAATTCGACTTCAAATTAGGAAGATAGACTTTAAAAATTTTCAATCAACACAAAGTGACAATCGACCTCAATGGGCTTCTGTGGATGTAAATCGACGATATCTGACAAAATTAGATGCAAACTCACTGAAATATATAAGAAATGTTGAAATTTGACTTCAAATTAGGAAGATAGACTTTAAAAATTTTCAATCAACACAAAGTGACAATCGACCTCAATGGGCTTCAATGGATGTTAATCGACGATATCTGACAGAGTTAATTGCAAACTCACTCAAATATATAAGAAATGTTGAAATTCGACTTCAAATTAGGAAGATAGACTTTAAAAATTTTCAATCAACACAAAGTGACAATCGACCTCAATGGGCTTCTGTGGATGTAAATCGACGATATCTGACAAAATTAGATGCAAACTCACTGAAATATATAAGAAATGTTGAAATTTGACTTCAAATTAGGAAGATAGACTTTGAAAATTTTCAATCAACACAAAGTTACAATCGACCTCAATGGGCTTCAATGGATGTTAATCGACGATATCTGACAAAGTTAATTGCAAACTCATTCAAATATATAAGAAATGTTGGAATTTGACTTCAAATTAGGAAGATAGACTTTAAAAATTTTCAATCAACACAAAGTGACAATCGACCTCAATGGGCTTCTGTGGATGTAAATCGACGATATCTGACAAAATTAGATGCAAACTCACTGAAATATATAAGAAATATTGAAATTTGACTTCAAATTAGGAAGATAGACTTTGAAAATTTTCAATCAAGACAAAGTGACAATCGACCTCAATGGGCTTCAATGGATGTTAATCGACGATATGTCACAAAGTTAGGTGCAAACTCAATGAAATATATAAGAAATTTTGAAATTCGACTCGAAATTTGGAAGATAGACTTTGAAAATTTTCAATCAACACAAAGTGACAATCGACCTCAATGGGCTTCAATGGATGTTAATCGACGATATCTGACAAAGTTAATTGCAAACTCACTCAAATATATAAGAAATGTTGAAATTCGACTTCAAATTAGGAAGATAGACTTTGAAAATTTTCAATCAAGACAAAGTGACAATCGATCTCAATGGGCTTCAATGGGTATTAATCGATGATATCTGACAAAGTTAGATGCAAACTCAATGAAATATATAAGAAATTTTGAAATTCGACTCCAAATTAGGAAGATAGAGTTTGAAAATTTTCAATCAACACAAAGTGACAATCGACCTCAATGGGCTTCAATGGATGTTAATCGACGATATCTGACAAAGTTAATTGCAAACTCACTCAAATATATAAGAAATGTTGAAATTCGACTTCAAATTAGGAAGATAGACTTTAAAAATTTACAATCAACACAAAGTGACAATCGATCTCAATGGGCTTCTGTGGATGTAAATCGACGATATCTGACAACATTAGATGCAAAGTCACTGAAATATATAAGAAATGTTGAAATTCGACTTCAAATTAGGAAGATAGACTTTGAAAATGTTCAATCAACACAAAGTGACAATCGACCTCAATGGGCTTCAATGGATGTTAATCGACGATATCTGACAAAGTTAATTGCAAACTCACTCAAATATATAAGAAATGTTGAAATTCGACTTCAAATTAGGAAGATAGACTTTAAAAATTTTCAATCAACACAAAGTGACAATCGATCTCAATGGGCTTCTGTGGATGTAAATCGACGATATCTGACAAAGTTAATTGCAAACTCATTCAAATATATAAGAAATGTTGAAATTTGACTTCAAATTAGGAAGATAGACTTTGAAAATGTTCAATCAACACAAAGTGACAATCGACCTCAATGGGCTTCAATGGATGTTAATCGACGATATCTGACAAAGTTAATTGCAAACTCACTCAAATATATAAGAAATGTTGAAATTCGACTTCAAATTAGGCAGATAGACTTTGAAAATTTTCAATCAACACAAAGTGACAATCGACCTCAATGGGCTTCAATGGATGTTAATCGACGATATCTGACAAAGTTAGATGCAAACTCAATGAAATATATAAGAAATTTTGAAATTCGACTCCAAATTAGGAAGATAGAGTTTGAAAATTTTCAATCAAGACAAAGTGACAATCGATCTCAATGGGCTTCAATGGATGTTAAACGACAATATCTGACAAAGTTAGATGCAAACTCATTGAAATATATGAGAAATGTTGAATTTCGACTTCAAATTAGGAAGATAGACTTTGAAAATGTTCAATCAACACAAAGTGACAATCGACCTCAATTGGCTTCAATGGATGTTAATCGACGATATCTGACAAAGTTAATTGCAAACTCATTCAAATATATAAGAAATGTTGGAATTTGACTTCAAATTAGGAAGATAGACTTTAAAAATTTTCAATCAACACAAAGTGACAATCGATCTCAATGGGCTTCTGTGGATGTAAATCGACGATATCTGACAAAATTAGATGCAAACTCACTGAAATATATAAGAAATGTTGAAATTTGACTTCAAATTAGGAAGATAGACTTTGGAAATTTTTAATCAACACAAAGTGACACTCGACCTCAATGGGCTTCAATGCATGTTAATCGACGATATCTGACAAAGTTAATTGCAAACTCACTCAAATATATGATAAATGTTGAAATTCGACTTCAAATTAGGAAGATAGACTTTGAAAATTTTCAATCAACACAAAGTGACAGTCGACCTCAATGGGCTTCAATGGATGTTAAACGACAATATCTGACAAATTTAGATGCAAACTCAATGAAACATATAAGAAATTTTGAAATTCGACTCCAAATTAGGAAGATAGAGTTTGAAAATTTTCAATCAAGACAAAGTGACAATCGATCTCAATGGGCTTCAATGGATGTTAAACGACAATATCTGACAAATTTAGATGCAAACTCACTGAAATATATAAGAAATGTTGGAATTCGACTTCAAATTAGGCAGATAGACTTTGAAAATTTTCAATCAACACATAGTGACAATCGACCTCAATGGGCTTCAATGGATGTTAATCGACGATATCTGACAAAGTTAATTGCAAACTCACTCAAATATATAAGAAATGTTGAAATTCGACTTCAAATTAGGAAGATAGACTTTGAAAATTTTCAATCAACACAAAGTGACAATCGACCTCAATGGGCTTCAATGGATGTTAATCGACGATATCTGACAAAGTTAATTGCAAACTCACTCAAATATATAAGAAATGTTGAAATTCGACTTCAAATTAGGAAGATAGACTTTGAAAATTTTCAATCAACACAAAGTGACAGTCGACCTCAATGGGCTTCAATGGAAGTTAATCGACGATATCTGAAAAAGTTAGATGCAAACTCACTGAAATATATAAAAAATGTTGAAATTCGACTTCAAATTAGGAAGATGGACTTTGAAAATTTTCAATCAACACAAAGTGACAGTCGACCTCAATGGGCTTCAATGGATGTTAGTCGACGATATCTGAAAAAGTTAATTGCAAACTCACTCAAATATATAAGAAATGTTGAAATTCGACTTCAAATTAGGAAGATAGACTTTGAAAATTTTCAATCAACACAAAGTGACAATCGACCTCAATGGGCTTCAATGCAAGTTAATCGACGATATCTGACAAAGTTAATTGCAAACTCACTCAAATATATAAGAAATGTTGAAATTCGACTTCAAATTAGGAAGATAGACTTTGAAAATTTTCAATCAACACAAAGTGACAGTCGACCTCAATGGGCTTCAATGGAAGTTAATCGACGATATCTGAAAAAGTTAGATGCAAACTCACTGAAATATATAAAAAATGTTGAAATTCGACTTCAAATTAGGAAGATAGACTTTGAAAATTTTCCATCAACACAAAGTGACAATCGACCTCAATGGGCTTCAATGGATGTTAATCGACGATATCTGACAAAGTTGATTGCAAACTCACTCAAATATATAAGAAATGTTGAAATTCGACTTCAAATTAGGCAGATAGACTTTGAAAATTTTCAATCAACACAAAGTGACAGTCGACCTCAATGGGCTTCAATGGGTATTAATCGACGATATCTGACAAAGTTAGATGCAAACTCAATGAAATATATAAGAAATTTTGAAATTCGACTCCAAATTAGGAAGATAGAGTTTGAAAACTTTCAATCAAGACAAAGTGACAATCGATCTCAATGGGCTTCTGTTGATGTAAATCGACGATATCTGACAAAATTAGATGCAAACTCACTGAAATATATAAGAAATGTTGAAATTTGACTTCAAATTAGGAAGATAGACTTTGGAAATTTTTAATCAACACAAAGTGACACTCGACCTCAATGGGCTTCAATGCATGTTAATCGACGATATCTGACAAAGTTAATTGCAAACTCACTCAAATATATGATAAATGTTGAAATTCGACTTCAAATTAGGAAGATAGACTTTGAAAATTTTCAATCAACACAAAGTGACAGTCGACCTCAATGGGCTTCAATGGATGTTAAACGACAATATCTGACAAATTTAGATGCAAACTCAATGAAACATATAAGAAATTTTGAAATTCGTCTCCAAATTAGGCAGATAGACTATGAAAATTTTCAATCAACACATAGTGACAATCGACCTCAATGGGCTTCAATGGATGTTAATCGACGATATCTGACAAAGTTAATTGCAAACTCACTCAAATATATAAGAAATGTTGAAATTCGACTTCAAATTAGGAAGATAGACTTTGAAAATTTTCAATCAACACAAAGTGACAATCGACCTCAATGGGCTTCAATGGATGTTAATCGACGATATCTGACAAAGTTAATTGCAAACTCACTCAAATATATAAGAAATGTTGAAATTCGACTTCAAATTAGGAAGATAGACTTTGAAAATTTTCAATCAACACAAAGTGACAGTCGTCCTCAATGGGCTTCAATGGAAGTTAATCGACGATATCTGAAAAAGTTAGATGCAAACTCACTGAAATATATAAAAAATGTTGAAATTTGACTTCAAATTAGGAAGATAGACTTTGGAAATTTTTAATCAACACAAAGTGACACTCGACCTCAATGGGCTTCAATGCATGTTAATCGACGATATCTGACAAAGTTAATTGCAAACTCCCTCAAATATATGATAAATATTGAAATTCGACTTCAAATTAGGAAGATAGAGTTTGAAAATTTTCAATCAAGACAAAGTGACAATCGATCTCAATGGGCTTCAATGGATGTTAAACGACAATATCTGACAAATTTAGATGCAAACTCACTGAAATATATAAGAAATGTTGGAATTCGACTTCAAATTAGGCAGATAGACTTTGAAAATTTTCAATCAACACATAGTGACAATCGACCTCAATGGGCTTCAATGGATGTTAATCGACGATATCTGACAAAGTTAATTGCAAACTCACTCAAATATATAAGAAATGTTGAAATTCGACTTCAAATTAGGAAGATAGACTTTGAAAATTTTCAATCAACACAAAGTGACAATCGACCTCAATGGGCTTCAATGGATGTTAATCGACGATATCTGACAAAGTTAATTGCAAACTCACTCAAATATATAAGAAATGTTGAAATTCGACTTCAAATTAGGAAGATAGACTTTGAAAATTTTCAATAAACACAAAGTGACAGTCGACCTCAATGGGCTTCAATGGAAGTTAATCGACGATATCTGAAAAAGTTAGATGCAAACTCACTGAAATATATAAAAAATGTTGAAATTCGACTTCAAATTAGGAAGATAGACTTTGAAAATTTTCAATCAACACAAAGTGACAGTCGACCTCAATGGGCTTCAATGGATGTTAGTCGACGATATCTGAAAAAGTTAATTGCAAACTCACTCAAATATATAAGAAATGTTGAAATTCGACTTCAAATTAGGAAGATAGACTTTGAAAATTTTCAATCAACACAAAGTGACAATCGACCTCAATGGGCTTCAATGCAAGTTAATCGACGATATCTGACAAAGTTAATTGCAAACTCACTCAAATATATAAGAAATGTTGAAATTCGACTTCAAATTAGGAAGATAGACTTTGAAAATTTTCAATCAACACAAAGTGACAGTCGTCCTCAATGGGCTTCAATGGAAGTTAATCGACGATATCTGAAAAAGTTAGATGCAAACTCACTGAAATATATAAAAAATGTTGAAATTTGACTTCAAATTAGGAAGATAGACTTTGGAAATTTTTAATCAACACAAAGTGACACTCGACCTCAATGGGCTTCAATGCATGTTAATCGACGATATCTGACAAAGTTAATTGCAAACTCACTCAAATATATGATAAATGTTGAAATTCGACTTCAAATTAGGAAGATAGAGTTTGAAAATTTTCAATCAAGACAAAGTGACAATCGATCTCAATGGGCTTCAATGGATGTTAAACGACATTATCTGACAAATTTAGATGCAAACTCACTGAAATATATAAGAAATGTTGGAATTCGACTTCAAATTAGGCAGATAGACTTTGAAAATTTTCAATCAACACATAGTGACAATCGACCTCAATGGGCTTCAATGGATGTTAATCGACGATATCTGACAAAGTTAATTGCAAACTCACTCAAATATATAAGAAATGTTGAAATTCGACTTCAAATTAGGAAGATAGACTTTGAAAATTTTCAATCAACACAAAGTGACAGTCGACCTCAATGGGCTTCAATGGAAGTTAATCGACGATATCTGAAAAAGTTAGATGCAAACTCACTGAAATATATAAAAAATGTTGAAATTCGACTTCAAATTAGGAAGATAGACTTTGAAAATTTTCAATCAACACAAAGTGACAGTCGACCTCAATGGGCTTCAATGGATGTTAGTCGACGATATCTGAAAAAGTTAATTGCAAACTCACTCAAATATATAAGAAATGTTGAAATTCGACTTCAAATTAGGAAGATAGACTTTGAAAATTTTCAATCAACACAAAGTGACAATCGACCTCAATGGGCTTCAATGCAAGTTAATCGACGATATCTGACAAAGTTAATTGCAAACTCACTCAAATATATAAGAAATGTTGAAATTCGACTTCAAATTAGGAAGATAGACTTTGAAAATTTTCATTCAACACAAAGTGACAGTCGACCTCAATGGGCTTCAATGGAAGTTAATCGACGATATCTGAAAAAGTTAGATGCAAACTCACTGAAATATATAAAAAATGTTGAAATTCGACTTCAAATTAGGAAGATAGACTTTGAAAATTTTCAATCAACACAAAGTGACAATCGACCTCAATGGGCTTCAATGGATGTTAATCGACGATATCTGACAAAGTTGATTGCAAACTCACTCAAATATATAAGAAATGTTGAAATTCGACTTCAAATTAGGCAGATAGACTTTGAAAATTTTCAATCAACACAAAGTGACAGTCGACCTCAATGGGCTTCAATGGGTATTAATCGACGATATCTGACAAAGTTAGATGCAAACTCAATGAAATATATAAGAAATTTTGAAATTCGACTCCAAATTAGGAAGATAGAGTTTGAAAATTTTCAATCAAGACAAAGTGACAATCGATCTCAATGGGCTTCAATGGATGTTAATCGACAATATCTGACAAAGTTAGATGCAAACTCACTGAAATATATAAGAAATGTTGAATTTCGACTTCAAATTAGGCAGATAGACTTTGAAAATTTTCAATCAAGACAAAGTGACAATCGATCTCAATGGGCTTCAATGGATGTTAATCGACAATATCTGACAAAGTTAGATGCAAACTCACTGAAATATATAAGAAATGTTGAAATTCGACTTCAAATTAGGAAGATAGACTTTAAAAATTTTCAATCAACACAAAGTGACAATCGATCTCAATGGGCTTCTGTGGATGTAAATCGACGATATCTGACAAAATTAGATGCAAACTCACTGAAATATATAAGAAATGTTGAAATTTGACTTCAAATTAGGAAGATAGACTTTGGAAATTTTTAATCAACACAAAGTGACACTCGACCTCAATGGGCTTCAATGCATGTTAATCGACGATATCTGACAAAGTTAATTGCAAACTCACTCAAATATATGATAAATGTTGGAATTCGACTTCAAATTAGGAAGATAGACTTTGAAAATTTTCAATCAACACAAAGTGACAGTCGACCTCAATGGGCTTCAATGGATGTTAAACGACAATATCTGACAAATTTAGATGCAAACTCAATGAAACATATAAGAAATTTTGAAATTCGACTCCAAATTAGGCAGATAGACTTTGAAAATTTTCAATCAACACATAGTGACAATCGACCTCAATGGGCTTCAATGGATGTTAATCGACGATATCTGACAAAGTTAATTGCAAACTCACTCAAATATATAAGAAATGTTGAAATTCGACTTCAAATTAGGAAGATAGACTTTGAAAATTTTCAATCAACACAAAGTGACAATCGACCTCAATGGGCTTCAATGGATGTTAATCGACAATATCTGACAAAGTTAATTGCAAACTCACTCAAATATATAAGAAATGTTGAAATTCGACTTCAAATTAGGAAGATAGACTTTGAAAATTTTCAATCAAGACAAAGTGACAATCGATCTCAATGGGCTTCAATGGATGTTAATCGACAATATCTGACAAAGTTAGATGCAAACTCACTGAAATATATAAGAAATGTTGAAATTCGACTTCAAATTAGGAAGATAGACTTTAAAAATTTTCAATCAACACAAAGTGACAATCGATCTCAATGGGCTTCTGTGGATGTAAATCGACGATATCTGACAAAATTAGATGCAAACTCACTGAAATATATAAGAAATGTTGAAATTTGACTTCAAATTAGGAAGATAGACTTTGGAAATTTTTAATCAACACAAAGTGACACTCGACCTCAATGGGCTTCAATGCATGTTAATCGACGATATCTGACAAAGTTAATTGCAAACTCACTCAAATATATGATAAATGTTGAAATTCGACTTCAAATTAGGAAGATAGACTTTGAAAATTTTCAATCAACACAAAGTGACAGTCGACCTCAATGGGCTTCAATGGATGTTAAACGACAATATCTGACAAATTTAGATGCAAACTCAATGAAACATATAAGAAATTTTGAAATTCGACTCCAAATTAGGCAGATAGACTTTGAAAATTTTCAATCAACACATAGTGACAATCGACCTCAATGGGCTTCAATGGATGTTAATCGACGATATCTGACAAAGTTAATTGCAAACTCACTCAAATATATAAGAAATGTTGAAATTCGACTTCAAATTAGGAAGATAGACTTTGAAAATTTTCAATCAACACAAAGTGACAATCGACCTCAATGGGCTTCAATGGATGTTAATCGACGATATCTGACAAAGTTAATTGCAAACTCACTCAAATATATAAGAAATGTTGAAATTCGACTTCAAATTAGGAAGATAGACTTTGAAAATTTTCAATCAACACAAAGTGACAGTCGACCTCAATGGGCTTCAATGGAAGTTAATCGACGATATCTGAAAAAGTTAGATGCAAACTCACTGAAATATATAAAAAATGTTGAAATTTGACTTCAAATTAGGAAGATAGACTTTGGAAATTTTTAATCAACACAAAGTGACACTCGACCTCAATGGGCTTCAATGCATGTTAATCGACGATATCTGACAAAGTTAATTGCAAACTCACTCAAATATATGATAAATGTTGAAATTCGACTTCAAATTAGGAAGATAGAGTTTGAAAATTTTCAATCAAGACAAAGTGACAATCGATCTCAATGGGCTTCAATGGATGTTAAACGACAATATCTGACAAATTTAGATGCAAACTCACTGAAATATATAAGAAATGTTGGAATTCGACTTCAAATTAGGCAGATAGACTTTGAAAATTTTCAATCAACACATAGTGACAATCGACCTCAATGGGCTTCAATGGATGTTAATCGACGATATCTGACAAAGTTAATTGCAAACTCACTCAAATATATAAGAAATGTTGAAATTCGACTTCAAATTAGGAAGATAGACTTTGAAAATTTTCAATCAACACAAAGTGACAATCGACCTCAATGGGCTTCAATGGATGTTAATCGACGATATCTGACAAAGTTAATTGCAAACTCACTCAAATATATAAGAAATGTTGAAATTCGACTTCAAATTAGGAAGATAGACTTTGAAAATTTTCAATCAACACAAAGTGACAGTCGACCTCAATGGGCTTCAATGGAAGTTAATCGACGATATCTGAAAAAGTTAGATGCAAACTCACTGAAATATATAAAAAATGTTGAAATTCGACTTCAAATTAGGAAGATAGACTTTGAAAATTTTCAATCAACACAAAGTGACAGTCGACCTCAATGGGCTTCAATGGATGTTAGTCGACGATATCTGAAAAAGTTAATTGCAAACTCACTCAAATATATAAGAAATGTTGAAATTCGACTTCAAATTAGGAAGATAGACTTTGAAAATTTTCAATCAACACAAAGTGACAATCGACCTCAATGGGCTTCAATGCAAGTTAATCGACGATATCTGACAAAGTTAATTGCAAACTCACTCAAATATATAAGAAATGTTGAAATTCGACTTCAAATTAGGAAGATAGACTTTGAAAATTTTCAATCAACACAAAGTGACAGTCGACCTCAATGGGCTTCAATGTAAGTTAATCGACGATATCTGAAAAAGTTAGATGCAAACTCACTGAAATATATAAAAAATGTTGAAATTCGACTTCAAATTAGGAAGATAGACTTTGAAAATTTTCAATCAACACAAAGTGACAATCGACCTCAATGGGCTTCAATGGATGTTAATCGACGATATCTGACAAAGTTAATTGCAAACTCACTCAAATATATAAGAAATGTTGAAATTCGACTTCAAATTAGGAAGATAGACTTTGAAAATTTTCAATCAACACAAAGTGACAGTCGACCTCAATGGGCTTCAATGGAAGTTAATCGACGATATCTGAAAAAGTTAGATGCAAACTCACTGAAATATATAAAAAATGTTGAAATTCGACTTCAAATTAGGAAGATAGACTTTGAAAATTTTCAATCAAGACAAAGTGACAATCGATCTCAATGGGCTTCAATGGATGTTAATCGACAATATCTGACAAAGTTAGATGCAAACTCACTGAAATATATAAGAAATGTTGAAATTCGACTTCAAATTAGGAAGATAGACTTTAAAAATTTTCAATCAACACAAAGTGACAATCGATCTCAATGGGCTTCTGTGGATGTAAATCGACGATATCTGACAAAATTAGATGCAAACTCACTGAAATATATAAGAAATGTTGAAATTTGACTTCAAATTAGGAAGATAGACTTTGGAAATTTTTAATCAACACAAAGTGACACTCGACCTCAATGGGCTTCAATGCATGTTAATCGACGATATCTGACAAAGTTAATTGCAAACTCACTCAAATATATGATAAATGTTGAAATTCGACTTCAAATTAGGAAGATAGACTTTGAAAATTTTCAATCAACACAAAGTGACAGTCGACCTCAATGGGCTTCAATGGATGTTAAACGACAATATCTGACAAATTTAGATGCAAACTCAATGAAACATATAAGAAATTTTGAAATTCGACTCCAAATTAGGAAGATAGAGTTTGAAAATTTTCAATCAAGACAAAGTGACAATCGATCTCAATGGGCTTCAATGGATGTTAAACGACAATATCTGACAAATTTAGATGCAAACTCACTGAAATATATAAGAAATGTTGGAATTCGACTTCAAATTAGGCAGATAGACTTTGAAAATTTTCAATCAACACATAGTGACAATCGACCTCAATGGGCTTCAATGGATGTTAATCGACGATATCTGACAAAGTTAATTGCAAACTCACTCAAATATATAAGAAATGTTGAAATTCGACTTCAAATTAGGAAGATAGACTTTGAAAATTTTCAATCAACACAAAGTGACAATCGACCTCAATGGGCTTCAATGGATGTTAATCGACGATATCTGACAAAGTTAATTGCAAACTCACTCAAATATATAAGAAATGTTGAAATTCGACTTCAAATTAGGAAGATAGACTTTGAAAATTTTCAATCAACACAAAGTGACAGTCGACCTCAATGGGCTTCAATGGAAGTTAATCGACGATATCTGAAAAAGCTAATGCAAACTCACTGAAATATATAAAAAATGTTGAAATTCGACTTCAAATTAGGAAGATAGACTTTGAAAATTTTCAATCAACACAAAGTGACAATCGATCTCAATGGGCTTCTGTGGATGTAAATCGACGATATCTGACAAAGTTAATTGCAAACTCACTCAAATATATAAGAAATGTTGAAATTCGACTTCAAATTAGGAAGATAGACTTTGAAAATTTTCAATCAACACAAAGTGACAGTCGACCTCAATGGGCTTCAATGCAAGTTAATCGACGATATCTGACAAAGTTAGATGCAAACTCACTGAAATATATAAGAAATGTTGAAATTCGACTTCAAATTAGGAAGATAGACTTTAAAAATTTTCAATCAACACAAAGTGACAATCGATCTCAATGGGCTTCTGTGGATGTAAATCGACGATATCTGACAAAATTAGATGCAAACTCACTGAAATATATAAGAAATGTTGAAATTTGACTTCAAATTAGGAAGATAGACTTTGGAAATTTTTAATCAACACAAAGTGACACTCGACCTCAATGGGCTTCAATGCATGTTAATCGACGATATCTGACAAAGTTAATTGCAAACTCACTCAAATATATGATAAATGTTGAAATTCGACTTCAAATTAGGAAGATAGACTTTGAAAATTTTCAATCAACACAAAGTGACAGTCGACCTCAATGGGCTTCAATGGATGTTAAACGACAATATCTGACAAATTTAGATGCAAACTCAATGAAACATATAAGAAATTTTGAAATTCGACTCCAAATTAGGCAGATAGACTTTGAAAATTTTCAATCAACACATAGTGACAATCGACCTCAATGGGCTTCAATGGATGTTAATCGACGATATCTGACAAAGTTAATTGCAAACTCACTCAAATATATAAGAAATGTTGAAATTCGACTTCAAATTAGGAAGATAGACTTTGAAAATTTTCAATCAACACAAAGTGACAATCGACCTCAATGGGCTTCAATGGATGTTAATCGACGATATCTGACAAAGTTAATTGCAAACTCACTCAAATATATAAGAAATGTTGAAATTCGACTTCAAATTAGGAAGATAGACTTTGAAAATTTTCAATCAACACAAAGTGACAGTCGACCTCAATGGGCTTCAATGGAAGTTAATCGACGATATCTGAAAAAGTTAGATGCAAACTCACTGAAATATATAAAAAATGTTGAAATTTGACTTCAAATTAGGAAGATAGACTTTGGAAATTTTTAATCAACACAAAGTGACACTCGACCTCAATGGGCTTCAATGCATGTTAATCGACGATATCTGACAAAGTTAATTGCAAACTCACTCCAATATATGATAAATGTTGAAATTCGACTTCAAATTAGGAAGATAGAGTTTGAAAATTTTCAATCAAGACAAAGTGACAATCGATCTCAATGGGCTTCAATGGATGTTAAACGACAATATCTGACAAATTTAGATGCAAACTCACTGAAATATATAAGAAATGTTGGAATTCGACTTCAAATTAGGCAGATAGACTTTGAAAATTTTCAATCAACACATAGTGACAATCGACCTCAATGGGCTTCAATGGATGTTAATCGACGATATCTGACAAAGTTAATTGCAAACTCACTCAAATATATAAGAAATGTTGAAATTCGACTTCAAATTAGGAAGATAGACTTTGAAAATTTTCAATCAACACAAAGTGACAATCGACCTCAATGGGCTTCAATGGATGTTAATCGACGATATCTGACAAAGTTAATTGCAAACTCACTCAAATATATAAGAAATGTTGAAATTCGACTTCAAATTAGGAAGATAGACTTTGAAAATTTTCAATCAACACAAAGTGACAGTCGACCTCAATGGGCTTCAATGGAAGTTAATCGACGATATCTGAAAAAGTTAGATGCAAACTCACTGAAATATATAAAAAATGTTGAAATTCGACTTCAAATTAGGAAGATAGACTTTGAAAATTTTCAATCAACACAAAGTGACAATCGACCTCAATGGGCTTCAATGGATGTTAATCGACGATATCTGACAAAGTTAATTGCAAACTCACTCAAATATATAAGAAATGTTGAAATTCGACTTCAAATTAGGAAGATAGACTTTGAAAATTTTCAATCAACACAAAGTGACAGTCGACCTCAATGGGCTTCAATGGAAGTTAATCGACGATATCTGAAAAAGTTAGATGCAAACTCACTGAAATATATAAAAAATATTGAAATTCGACTTCAAATTAGGAAGATAGACTTTGAAAATTTTCAATCAAGACAAAGTGACAATCGATCTCAATGGGCTTCAATGGATGTTAATCGACAATATCTGACAAAGTTAGATGCAAACTCACTGAAATATATAAGAAATGTTGAAATTCGACTTCAAATTAGGAAGATAGACTTTAAAAATTTTCAATCAACACAAAGTGACAATCGATCTCAATGGGCTTCTGTGGATGTAAATCGACGATATCTGACAAAATTAGATGCAAACTCACTGAAATATATAAGAAATGTTGAAATTTGACTTCAAATTAGGAAGATAGACTTTGGAAATTTTTAATCAACACAAAGTGACACTCGACCTCAATGGGCTTCAATGCATGTTAATCGACGATATCTGACAAAGTTAATTGCAAACTCACTCAAATATATGATAAATGTTGAAATTCGACTTCAAATTAGGAAGATAGACTTTGAAAATTTTCAATCAACACAAAGTGACAGTCGACCTCAATGGGCTTCAATGGATGTTAAACGACAATATCTGACAAATTTAGATGCAAACTCAATGAAACATATAAGAAATTTTGAAATTCGACTCCAAATTAGGAAGATAGAGTTTGAAAATTTTCAATCAAGACAAAGTGACAATCGATCTCAATGGGCTTCAATGGATGTTAAACGACAATATCTGACAAATTTAGATGCAAACTCACTGAAATATATAAGAAATGTTGGAATTCGACTTCAAATTAGGCAGATAGACTTTGAAAATTTTCAATCAACACATAGTGACAATCGACCTCAATGGGCTTCAATGGATGTTAATCGACGATATCTGACAAAGTTAATTGCAAACTCACTCAAATATATAAGAAATGTTGAAATTCGACTTCAAATTAGGAAGATAGACTTTGAAAATTTTCAATCAACACAAAGTGACAATCGACCTCAATGGGCTTCAATGGATGTTAATCGACGATATCTGACAAAGTTAATTGCAAACTCACTCAAATATATAAGAAATGTTGAAATTCGACTTCAAATTAGGAAGATAGACTTTGAAAATTTTCAATCAACACAAAGTGACAATCGACCTCAATGGGCTTCAATGGATGTTAATCGACGATATCTGACAAAGTTAATTGCAAACTCACTCAAATATATAAGAAATGTTGAAATTCGACTTCAAATTAGGAAGATAGACTTTGAAAATTTTCAATCAAGACAAAGTGACAATCGATCTCAATGGGCTTCAATGGATGTTAATCGACAATATCTGACAAAGTTAGATGCAAACTCACTGAAATATATAAGAAATGTTGAAATTCGACTTCAAATTAGGAAGATAGACTTTAAAAATTTTCAATCAACACAAAGTGACAATCGATCTCAATGGGCTTCTGTGGATGTAAATCGACGATATCTGACAAAATTAGATGCAAACTCACTGAAATATATAAGAAATGTTGAAATTTGACTTCAAATTAGGAAGATAGACTTTGGAAATTTTTAATCAACACAAAGTGACACTCGACCTCAATGGGCTTCAATGCATGTTAATCGACGATATCTGACAAAGTTAATTGCAAACTCACTCAAATATATGATAAATGTTGAAATTCGACTTCAAATTAGGAAGATAGACTTTGAAAATTTTCAATCAACACAAAGTGACAGTCGACCTCAATGGGCTTCAATGGATGTTAAACGACAATATCTGACAAATTTAGATGCAAACTCAATGAAACATATAAGAAATTTTGAAATTCGACTCCAAATTAGGCAGATAGACTTTGAAAATTTTCAATCAACACATAGTGACAATCGACCTCAATGGGCTTCAATGGATGTTAATCGACGATATCTGACAAAGTTAATTGCAAACTCACTCAAATATATAAGAAATGTTGAAATTCGACTTCAAATTAGGAAGATAGACTTTGAAAATTTTCAATCAACACAAAGTGACAATCGACCTCAATGGGCTTCAATGGATGTTAATCGACGATATCTGACAAAGTTAATTGCAAACTCACTCAAATATATAAGAAATGTTGAAATTCGACTTCAAATTAGGAAGATAGACTTTGAAAATTTTCAATCAACACAAAGTGACAGTCGACCTCAATGGGCTTCAATGGAAGTTAATCGACGATATCTGAAAAAGTTAGATGCAAACTCACTGAAATATATAAAAAATGTTGAAATTTGACTTCAAATTAGGAAGATAGACTTTGGAAATTTTTAATCAACACAAAGTGACACTCGACCTCAATGGGCTTCAATGCATGTTAATCGACGATATCTGACAAAGTTAATTGCAAACTCACTCAAATATATGATAAATGTTGAAATTCGACTTCAAATTAGGAAGATAGAGTTTGAAAATTTTCAATCAAGACAAAGTGACAATCGATCTCAATGGGCTTCAATGGATGTTAAACGACAATATCTGACAAATTTAGATGCAAACTCACTGAAATATATAAGAAATGTTGGAATTCGACTTCAAATTAGGCAGATAGACTTTGAAAATTTTCAATCAACACATAGTGACAATCGACCTCAATGGGCTTCAATGGATGTTAATCGACGATATCTGACAAAGTTAATTGCAAACTCACTCAAATATATAAGAAATGTTGAAATTCGACTTCAAATTAGGAAGATAGACTTTGAAAATTTTCAATCAACACAAAGTGACAATCGACCTCAATGGGCTTCAATGGATGTTAATCGACGATATCTGACAAAGTTAATTGCAAACTCACTCAAATATATAAGAAATGTTGAAATTCGACTTCAAATTAGGAAGATAGACTTTGAAAATTTTCAATCAACACAAAGTGACAGTCGACCTCAATGGGCTTCAATGGAAGTTAATCGACGATATCTGAAAAAGTTAGATGCAAACTCACTGAAATATATAAAAAATGTTGAAATTCGACTTCAAATTAGGAAGATAGACTTTGAAAATTTTCAATCAACACAAAGTGACAGTCGACCTCAATGGGCTTCAATGGATGTTAGTCGACGATATCTGAAAAAGTTAATTGCAAACTCACTCAAATATATAAGAAATTTTGAAATTCGACTCCAAATTAGGAAGATAGAGTTTGAAAATTTTCAATCAAGACAAAGTGACAATCGATCTCAATGGGCTTCAATGGATGTTAAACGACAATATCTGACAAATTTAGATGCAAACTCACTGAAATATATAAGAAATGTTGGAATTCGACTTCAAATTAGGCAGATAGACTTTGAAAATTTTCAATCAACACATAGTGACAATCGACCTCAATGGGCTTCAATGGATGTTAATCGACGATATCTGACAAAGTTAATTGCAAACTCACTCAAATATATAAGAAATGTTGAAATTCGACTTCAAATTAGGAAGATAGACTTTGAAAATTTTCAATCAACACAAAGTGACAATCGACCTCAATGGGCTTCAATGGATGTTAATCGACGATATCTGACAAAGTTAATTGCAAACTCACTCAAATATATAAGAAATGTTGAAATTCGACTTCAAATTAGGAAGATAGACTTTGAAAATTTTCAATCAACACAAAGTGACAGTCGACCTCAATGGGCTTCAATGGAAGTTAATCGACGATATCTGAAAAAGCTAGATGCAAACTCACTGAAATATATAAAAAATGTTGAAATTCGACTTCAAATTAGGAAGATAGACTTTGAAAATTTTCAATCAACACAAAGTGACAGTCGACCTCAATGGGCTTCAATGGAAGTTAATCGACGATATCTGAAAAAGTTAGATGCAAACTCACTGAAATATATAAAAAATGTTGAAATTTGACTTCAAATTAGGAAGATAGACTTTGGAAATTTTTAATCAACACAAAGTGACACTCGACCTCAATGGGCTTCAATGCATGTTAATCGACGATATCTGACAAAGTTAATTGCAAACTCACTCAAATATATAAGAAATGTTGAAATTCGACTTCAAATTAGGAAGATAGACTTTGAAAATTTTCAATCAACACAAAGTGACAGTCGACCTCAATGGGCTTCAATGGAAGTTAATCGACGATATCTGAAAAAGTTAGATGCAAACTCACTGAAATATATAAAAAATGTTGAAATTCGACTTCAAATTAGGAAGATAGACTTTGAAAATTTTCAATCAACACAAAGTGACAGTCGACCTCAATGGGCTTCAATGGAAGTTAATCGACGATATCTGAAAAAGTTAGATGCAAACTCACTGAAATATATAAAAAATGTTGAAATTCGACTTCAAATTAGGAAGATAGAGTTTGAAAATTTTCAATCAAGACAAAGTGACAATCGATCTCAATGGGCTTCAATGGATGTTAAACGACAATATCTGACAAATTTAGATGCAAACTCACTGAAATATATAAGAAATGTTGGAATTCGACTTCAAATTAGGCAGATAGACTTTGAAAATTTTCAATCAACACATAGTGACAATCGACCTCAATGGGCTTCACTGGATGTTAGTCGACGATATCTGACAAAGTTAATTGCAAACTCACTCAAATATATAAGAAATGTTGAAATTCGACTTCAAATTAGGAAGATAGACTTTGAAAATTTTCAATCAACACAAAGTGACAGTCGACCTCAATGGGCTTCAATGGAAGTTAATCGACGATATCTGAAAAAGTTAGATGCAAACTCACTGAAATATATAAAAAATGTTGAAATTCGACTTCAAATTAGGAAGATAGACTTTGAAAATTTTCAATCAACACAAAGTGACAGTCGACCTCAATGGGCTTCAATGGATGTTAGTCGACGATATCTGAAAAAGTTAATTGCAAACTCACTCAAATATATAAGAAATGTTGAAATTCGACTTCAAATTAGGAAGATAGACTTTGAAAATTTTCAATCAACACAAAGTGACAATCGACCTCAATGGGCTTCACTGGATGTTAGTCGACGATATCTGACAAAGTTAATTGCAAACTCACTCAAATATATAAGAAATGTTGAAATTCGACTTCAAATTAGGAAGATAGACTTTGAAAATTTTCAATCAACACAAAGTGACAGTCGACCTCAATGGGCTTCAATGGAAGTTAATCGACGATATCTGAAAAAGTTAGATGCAAACTCACTGAAATATATAAAAAATGTTGAAATTCGACTTCAAATTAGGAAGATAGACTTTGAAAATTTTCAATCAACACAAAGTGACAGTCGACCTCAATGGGCTTCAATGGATGTTAGTCGACGATATCTGAAAAAGTTAATTGCAAACTCACTCAAATATATAAGAAATGTTGAAATTCGACTTCAAATTAGGAAGATAGACTTTGAAAATTTTCAATCAACACAAAGTGACAATCGACCTCAATGGGCTTCAATGCAAGTTAATCGACGATATCTGACAAAGTTAATTGCAAACTCACTCAAATATATAAGAAATGTTGAAATTCGACTTCAAATTAGGAAGATAGACTTTGAAAATTTTCAATCAACACAAAGTGACAGTCGACCTCAATGGGCTTCAATGGATGTTAGTCGACGATATCTGAAAAAGTTAATTGCAAACTCACTCAAATATATAAGAAATGTTGAAATTCGACTTCAAATTAGGAAGATAGACTTTGAAAATTTTCAATCAACACAAAGTGACAATCGACCTCAATGGGCTTCAATGCAAGTTAATCGACGATATCTGACAAAGTTAATTGCAAACTCACTCAAATATATAAGAAATGTTGAAATTCGACTTCAAATTAGGAAGATAGACTTTGAAAATTTTCAATCAACACAAAGTGACAGTCGACCTCAATGGGCTTCAATGGAAGTTAATCGACGATATCTGAAAAAGTTAGATGCAAACTCACTGAAATATATAAAAAATGTTGAAATTCGACTTCAAATTAGGAAGATAGACTTTGAAAATTTTCAATCAACACAAAGTGACAATCGACCTCAATGGGCTTCAATGGATGTTAATCGACGATATCTGACAAAGTTAATTGCAAACTCACTCAAATATATAAGAAATGTTGAAATTCGACTTCAAATTAGGAAGATAGACTTTGAAAATTTTCAATCAACACAAAGTGACAATCGATCTCAATGGGCTTCAATGGATGTTAATCGACAATATCTGACAAAGTTAATTGCAAACTCACTCAAATATATAAGAAATGTTGAAATTCGACTTCAAATTAGGAAGATAGACTTTGAAAATTTTCAATCAACACAAAGTGACAATCGACCTCAATGGGCTTCAATGCAAGTTAATCGACGATATCTGACAAAGTTAATTGCAAACTCACTCAAATATATAAGAAATGTTGAAATTCGACTTCAAATTAGGAAGATAGACTTTGAAAATTTTCAATCAACACATAGTGACAATCGACCTCAATGGGCTTCAATGGATGTTAATCGACGATATCTGACAAAGTTAATTGCAAACTCACTCAAATATATAAGAAATGTTGAAATTCGACTTCAAATTAGGAAGATAGACTTTGAAAATTTTCAATCAACACAAAGTGACAATCGACCTCAATGGGCTTCAATGGATGTTAATCGACGATATCTGACAAAGTTAATTGCAAACTCACTCAAATATATAAGAAATGTTGAAATTCGACTTCAAATTAGGAAGATAGACTTTGAAAATTTTCAATCAACACAAAGTGACAGTCGACCTCAATGGGCTTCAATGGAAGTTAATCGACGATATCTGAAAAAGCTAGATGCAAACTCACTGAAATATATAAAAAATGTTGAAATTCGACTTCAAATTAGGAAGATAGACTTTGAAAATTTTCAATCAACACAAAGTGACAGTCGACCTCAATGGGCTTCAATGGAAGTTAATCGACGATATCTGAAAAAGTTAGATGCAAACTCACTGAAATATATAAAAAATGTTGAAATTTGACTTCAAATTAGGAAGATAGACTTTGGAAATTTTTAATCAACACAAAGTGACACTCGACCTCAATGGGCTTCAATGCATGTTAATCGACGATATCTGACAAAGTTAATTGCAAACTCACTCAAATATATGATAAATGTTGAAATTCGACTTCAAATTAGGAAGATAGAGTTTGAAAATTTTCAATCAAGACAAAGTGACAATCGATCTCAATGGGCTTCAATGGATGTTAAACGACAATATCTGACAAATTTAGATGCAAACTCACTGAAATATATAAGAAATGTTGGAATTCGACTTCAAATTAGGCAGATAGACTTTGAAAATTTTCAATCAACACATAGTGACAATCGACCTCAATGGGCTTCACTGGATGTTAGTCGACGATATCTGACAAAGTTAATTGCAAACTCACTCAAATATATAAGAAATGTTGAAATTCGACTTCAAATTAGGAAGATAGACTTTGAAAATTTTCAATCAACACAAAGTGACAGTCGACCTCAATGGGCTTCAATGGAAGTTAATCGACGATATCTGAAAAAGTTAGATGCAAACTCACTGAAATATATAAAAAATGTTGAAATTCGACTTCAAATTAGGAAGATAGACTTTGAAAATTTTCAATCAACACAAAGTGACAGTCGACCTCAATGGGCTTCAATGGATGTTAGTCGACGATATCTGAAAAAGTTAATTGCAAACTCACTCAAATATATAAGAAATGTTGAAATTCGACTTCAAATTAGGAAGATAGACTTTGAAAATTTTCAATCAACACAAAGTGACAATCGACCTCAATGGGCTTCACTGGATGTTAGTCGACGATATCTGACAAAGTTAATTGCAAACTCACTCAAATATATAAGAAATGTTGAAATTCGACTTCAAATTAGGAAGATAGACTTTGAAAATTTTCAATCAACACAAAGTGACAGTCGACCTCAATGGGCTTCAATGGAAGTTAATCGACGATATCTGAAAAAGTTAGATGCAAACTCACTGAAATATATAAAAAATGTTGAAATTCGACTTCAAATTAGGAAGATAGACTTTGAAAATTTTCAATCAACACAAAGTGACAGTCGACCTCAATGGGCTTCAATGGATGTTAGTCGACGATATCTGAAAAAGTTAATTGCAAACTCACTCAAATATATAAGAAATGTTGAAATTCGACTTCAAATTAGGAAGATAGACTTTGAAAATTTTCAATCAACACAAAGTGACAATCGACCTCAATGGGCTTCAATGCAAGTTAATCGACGATATCTGACAAAGTTAATTGCAAACTCACTCAAATATATAAGAAATGTTGAAATTCGACTTCAAATTAGGAAGATAGACTTTGAAAATTTTCAATCAACACAAAGTGACAGTCGACCTCAATGGGCTTCAATGGATGTTAGTCGACGATATCTGAAAAAGTTAATTGCAAACTCACTCAAATATATAAGAAATGTTGAAATTCGACTTCAAATTAGGAAGATAGACTTTGAAAATTTTCAATCAACACAAAGTGACAATCGACCTCAATGGGCTTCAATGCAAGTTAATCGACGATATCTGACAAAGTTAATTGCAAACTCACTCAAATATATAAGAAATGTTGAAATTCGACTTCAAATTAGGAAGATAGACTTTGAAAATTTTCAATCAACACAAAGTGACAGTCGACCTCAATGGGCTTCAATGGAAGTTAATCGACGATATCTGAAAAAGTTAGATGCAAACTCACTGAAATATATAAAAAATGTTGAAATTCGACTTCAAATTAGGAAGATAGACTTTGAAAATTTTCAATCAACACAAAGTGACAATCGACCTCAATGGGCTTCAATGGATGTTAATCGACGATATCTGACAAAGTTAATTGCAAACTCACTCAAATATATAAGAAATGTTGAAATTCGACTTCAAATTAGGAAGATAGACTTTGAAAATTTTCAATCAACACAAAGTGACAATCGATCTCAATGGGCTTCAATGGATGTTAATCGACAATATCTGACAAAGTTAGATGCAAACTCACTGAAATATATAAAAAATGTTGAAATTCGACTTCAAATTAGGAAGATAGACTTTGAAAATTTTCAATCAAGACAAAGTGACAATCGATCTCAATGGGCTTCAATGGATGTTAATCGACAATATCTGACAAAGTTAGATGCAAACTCACTGAAATATATAAGAAATGTTGAAATTCGACTTCAAATTAGGAAGATAGACTTTAAAAATTTTCAATCAACACAAAGTGACAATCGATCTCAATGGGCTTCTGTGGATGTAAATCGACGATATCTGACAAAATTAGATGCAAACTCACTGAAATATATAAGAAATGTTGAAATTTGACTTCAAATTAGGAAGATAGACTTTGGAAATTTTTAATCAACACAAAGTGACAGTCGACCTCAATGGGCTTCAATGCATGTTAATCGACGATATCTGACAAAGTTAATTGCAAACTCACTCAAATATATGATAAATGTTGAAATTCGACTTCAAATTAGGAAGATAGACTTTGAAAATTTTCAATCAACACAAAGTGACAGTCGACCTCAATGGGCTTCAATGGATGTTAAACGACAATATCTGACAAATTTAGATGCAAACTCAATGAAACATATAAGAAATTTTGAAATTCGACTCCAAATTAGGAAGATAGAGTTTGAAAATTTTCAATCAAGACAAAGTGACAATCGATCTCAATGGGCTTCAATGGATGTTAAACGACAATATCTGACAAATTTAGATGCAAACTCACTGAAATATATAAGAAATGTTGGAATTCGACTTCAAATTAGGCAGATAGACTTTGAAAATTTTCAATCAACACATAGTGACAATCGACCTCAATGGGCTTCAATGGATGTTAATCGACAATATCTGACAAAGTTAATTGCAAACTCACTCAAATATATAAGAAATGTTGAAATTCGACTTCAAATTAGGAAGATAGACTTTGAAAATTTTCAATCAACACAAAGTGACAATCGACCTCAATGGGCTTCAATGGATGTTAATCGACGATATCTGACAAAGTTAATTGCAAACTCACTCAAATATATAAGAAATGTTGAAATTCGACTTCAAATTAGGAAGATAGACTTTGAAAATTTTCAATCAACACAAAGTGACAGTCGACCTCAATGGGCTTCAATGGAAGTTAATCGACGATATCTGAAAAAGCTAGATGCAAACTCACTGAAATATATAAAAAATGTTGAAATTCGACTTCAAATTAGGAAGATAGACTTTGAAAATTTTCAATCAACACAAAGTGACAGTCGACCTCAATGTGCTTCAATGGAAGTTAATCGACGATATCTGAAAAAGTTAGATGCAAACTCACTGAAATATATAAAAAATGTTGAAATTTGACTTCAAATTAGGAAGATAGACTTTGGAAATTTTTAATCAACACAAAGTGACACTCGACCTCAATGGGCTTCAATGCATGTTAATCGACGATATCTGACAAAGTTAATTGCAAACTCACTCAAATATATGATAAATGTTGAAATTCGACTTCAAATTAGGAAGATAGAGTTTGAAAATTTTCAATCAAGACAAAGTGACAATCGATCTCAATGGGCTTCAATGGATGTTAAACGACAATATCTGACAAATTTAGATGCAAACTCACTGAAATATATAAGAAATGTTGGAATTCGACTTCAAATTAGGCAGATAGACTTTGAAAATTTTCAATCAACACATAGTGACAATCGACCTCAATGGGCTTCACTGGATGTTAGTCGACGATATCTGACAAAGTTAATTGCAAACTCACTCAAATATATAAGAAATGTTGAAATTCGACTTCAAATTAGGAAGATAGACTTTGAAAATTTTCAATCAACACAAAGTGACAGTCGACCTCAATGGGCTTCAATGGAAGTTAATCGACGATATCTGAAAAAGTTAGATGCAAACTCACTGAAATATATAAAAAATGTTGAAATTCGACTTCAAATTAGGAAGATAGACTTTGAAAATTTTCAATCAACACAAAGTGACAGTCGACCTCAATGGGCTTCAATGGATGTTAGTCAACGATATCTGAAAAAGTTAATTGCAAACTCACTCAAATATATAAGAAATGTTGAAATTCGACTTCAAATTAGGAAGATAGACTTTGAAAATTTTCAATCAACACAAAGTGATAATCGACCTCTATGGGATTCACTGGATGTTAGTCGACGATATCTGACAAAGTTAATTGCAAACTCACTCAAATATATAAGAAATGTTGAAATTCGACTTCAAATTAGGAAGATAGACTTTGAAAATTTTCAATCAACACAAAGTGACAGTCGACCTCAATGGGCTTCAATGGAAGTTAATCGACGATATCTGAAAAAGTTAGATGCAAACTCACTGAAATATATAAAAAATGTTGAAATTCGACTTCAAATTAGGAAGATAGACTTTGAAAATTTTCAATCAACACAAAGTGACAGTCGACCTCAATGGGCTTCAATGGATGTTAGTCGACGATATCTGAAAAAGTTAATTGCAAACTCACTCAAATATATAAGAAATGTTGAAATTCGACTTCAAATTAGGAAGATAGACTTTGAAAATTTTCAATCAACACAAAGTGACAATCGACCTCAATGGGCTTCAATGCAAGTTAATCGACGATATCTGACAAAGTTAATTGCAAACTCACTCAAATATATAAGAAATGTTGAAATTCGACTTCAAATTAGGAAGATAGACTTTGGAAATTTTTAATCAACACAAAGTGACAGTCGACCTCAATGGGCTTCAATGGAAGTTAATCGACGATATCTGAAAAAGTTAGATGCAAACTCACTGAAATATATAAAAAATGTTGAAATTCGACTTCAAATTAGGAAGATAGACTTTGAAAATTTTCAATCAACACAAAGTGACAATCGACCTCAATGGGCTTCAATGGATGTTAATCGACGATATCTGACAAAGTTAATTGCAAACTCACTCAAATATATAAGAAATGTTGAAATTCGACTTCAAATTAGGAAGATAGACTTTGAAAATTTTCAATCAACACAAAGTGACAGTCGACCTCAATGGGCTTCAATGGAAGTTAATCGACGATATCTGAAAAAGTTAGATGCAAACTCACTGAAATATATAAAAAATGTTGAAATTCGACTTCAAATTAGGAAGATAGACTTTGAAAATTTTCAATCAAGACAAAGTGACAATCGATCTCAATGGGCTTCAATGGATGTTAATCGACAATATCTGACAAAGTTAGATGCAAACTCACTGAAATATATAAGAAATGTTGAAATTCGACTTCAAATTAGGAAGATAGACTTTAAAAATTTTCAATCAACACAAAGTGACAATCGATCTCAATGGGCTTCTGTGGATGTAAATCTACGATATCTGACAAAATTAGATGCAAACTCACTGAAATATATAAGAAATGTTGAAATTTGACTTCAAATTAGGAAGATAGACTTTGGAAATTTTTAATCAACACAAAGTGACACTCGACCTCAATGGGCTTCAATGCATGTTAATCGACGATATCTGACAAAGTTAATTGCAAACTCACTCAAATATATGATAAATGTTGAAATTCGACTTCAAATTAGGAAGATAGACTTTGAAAATTTTCAATCAACACAAAGTGACAGTCGACCTCAATGGGCTTCAATGGATGTTAAACGACAATATCTGACAAATTTAGATGCAAACTCAATGAAACATATAAGAAATTTTGAAATTCGACTCCAAATTAGGAAGATAGAGTTTGAAAATTTTCAATCAAGACAAAGTGACAATCGATCTCAATGGGCTTCAATGGATGTTAAACGACAATATCTGACAAATTTAGATGCAAACTCACTGAAATATATAAGAAATGTTGGAATTCGACTTCAAATTAGGCAGATAGACTTTGAAAATTTTCAATCAACACATAGTGACAATCGACCTCAATGGGCTTCAATGGATGTTAATCGACGATATCTGACAAAGTTAATTGCAAACTCACTCAAATATATAAGAAATGTTGAAATTCGACTTCAAATTAGGAAGATAGACTTTGAAAATTTTCAATCAACACAAAGTGACAATCGACCTCAATGGGCTTCAATGGATGTTAATCGACGATATCTGACAAAGTTAATTGCAAACTCACTCAAATATATAAGAAATGTTGAAATTCGACTTCAAATTAGGAAGATAGACTTTGAAAATTTTCAATCAACACAAAGTGACAGTCGACCTCAATGGGCTTCAATGGAAGTTAATCGACGATATCTGAAAAAGTTAGATGCAAACTCACTGAAATATATAAAAAATGTTGAAATTCGACTTCAAATTAGGAAGATAGACTTTGAAAATTTTCAATCAAGACAAAGTGACAATCGATCTCAATGGGCTTCAATGGATGTTAATCGACAATATCTGACAAAGTTAGATGCAAACTCACTGAAATATATAAGAAATGTTGAAATTCGACTTCAAATTGGGAAAATAGACTTTAAAAATTTTCAATCAACACAAAGTGACAATCGATCTCAATGGGCTTCTGTGGATGTAAATCGACGATATCTGACAAAATTAGATGCAAACTCACTGAAATATATAAGAAATGTTGAAATTTGACTTCAAATTAGGAAGATAGACTTTGAAAATTTTCAATCAACACAAAGTGACAGTCAACCTCAATGTGCTTCTATGGATGTAAATCGACGATATCTGACAAAATTAGATGCAAACTCACTGAAATATATAAGAAATGTTGAATTTCGACTTCAAATTAGGAAGATAGAGTTTGAAAATTTTCAATCAAGACAAAGTGACAATCGATCTCAATGGGCTTCAATGGATGTTAAACGACAATATCTGACAAAGTTAATTGCAAACTCACTCAAATATATAAGAAATGTTGAAATTCGACTTCAAATTAGGAAGATAGACTTTGAAAATTTTCAATCAAGACAAAGTGACAATCGATCTCAATGGGCTTCAATGGATGTTAATCGACAATATCTGACAAAGTTAGATGCAAACTCACTGAAATATATAAGAAATGTTGAAATTCGACTTCAAATTAGGAAGATAGACTTTAAAAATTTTCAATCAACACAAAGTGACAATCGATCTCAATGGGCTTCTGTGGATGTAAATCTACGATATCTGACAAAATTAGATGCAAACTCACTGAAATATATAAGAAATGTTGAAATTTGACTTCAAATTAGGAAGATAGACTTTGGAAATTTTTAATCAACACAAAGTGACACTCGACCTCAATGGGCTTCAATGCATGTTAATCGACGATATCTGACAAAGTTAATTGCAAACTCACTCAAATATATGATAAATGTTGAAATTCGACTTCAAATTAGGAAGATAGACTTTGAAAATTTTCAATCAACACAAAGTGACAGTCGACCTCAATGGGCTTCAATGGATGTTAAACGACAATATCTGACAAATTTAGATGCAAACTCAATGAAACATATAAGAAATTTTGAAATTCGACTCCAAATTAGGAAGATAGAGTTTGAAAATTTTCAATCAAGACAAAGTGACAATCGATCTCAATGGGCTTCAATGGATGTTAAACGACAATATCTGACAAATTTAGATGCAAACTCACTGAAATATATAAGAAATGTTGGAATTCGACTTCAAATTAGGCAGATAGACTTTGAAAATTTTCAATCAACACATAGTGACAATCGACCTCAATGGGCTTCAATGGATGTTAATCGACGATATCTGACAAAGTTAATTGCAAACTCACTCAAATATATAAGAAATGTTGAAATTCGACTTCAAATTAGGAAGATAGACTTTGAAAATTTTCAATCAACACAAAGTGACAATCGACCTCAATGGGCTTCAATGGATGTTAATCGACGATATCTGACAAAGTTAATTGCAAACTCACTCAAATATATAAGAAATGTTGAAATTCGACTTCAAATTAGGAAGATAGACTTTGAAAATTTTCAATCAACACAAAGTGACAGTCGACCTCAATGGGCTTCAATGGAAGTTAATCGACGATATCTGAAAAAGTTAGATGCAAACTCACTGAAATATATAAAAAATGTTGAAATTCGACTTCAAATTAGGAAGATAGACTTTGAAAATTTTCAATCAAGACAAAGTGACAATCGATCTCAATGGGCTTCAATGGATGTTAATCGACAATATCTGACAAAGTTAGATGCAAACTCACTGAAATATATAAGAAATGTTGAAATTCGACTTCAAATTGGGAAAATAGACTTTAAAAATTTTCAATCAACACAAAGTGACAATCGATCTCAATGGGCTTCTGTGGATGTAAATCGACGATATCTGACAAAATTAGATGCAAACTCACTGAAATATATAAGAAATGTTGAAATTTGACTTCAAATTAGGAAGATAGACTTTGAAAATTTTCAATCAACACAAAGTGACAGTCAACCTCAATGTGCTTCTATGGATGTAAATCGACGATATCTGACAAAATTAGATGCAAACTCACTGAAATATATAAGAAATGTTGAATTTCGACTTCAAATTAGGAAGATAGAGTTTGAAAATTTTCAATCAAGACAAAGTGACAATCGATCTCAATGGGCTTCAATGGATGTTAAACGACAATATCTGACAAAGTTAATTGCAAACTCACTCAAATATATAAGAAATGTTGAAATTCGACTTCAAATTAGGAAGATAGACTTTAAAAATTTTCAATCAACACAAAGTGACAATCGATCTCAATGGGCTTCTGTGGATGTAAATCGACGATATCTGACAAAATTAGATGCAAACTCACTGAAATATATAAGAAATGTTGAAATTCGACTTCAAATTAGGAAGATAGACTTTGAAAATTTTCAATCAACACATAGTGACAATCGACCTCAATGGGCTTCAATGGATGTTAATCGACGATATCTGACAAAGTTAATTGCAAACTCACTCAAATATATAAGAAATGTTGAAATTCGACTTCAAATTAGGAAGATAGACTTTAAAAATTTTCAATCAACACAAAGTGACAATCGATCTCAATGGGCTTCTGTGGATGTAAATCGACGATATCTGACAAAATTAGATGCAAACTCACTGAAATATATAAGAAATGTTGAAATTCGACTTCAAATTAGGAAGATAGACTTTGAAAATTTTCAATCAACACAAAGTGACAGTCGACCTCAATGGGCTTCAATGGAAGTTAATCGACGATATCTGAAAAAGTTAGATGCAAACTCACTGAAATATATAAAAAATGTTGAAATTCGACTTCAAATTAGGAAGATAGACTTTGAAAATTTTCAATCAAGACAAAGTGACAATCGATCTCAATGGGCTTCAATGGATTTTAATCGACAATATCTGACAAAGTTAGATGCAAACTCACTGAAATATATAAGAAATGTTGAAATTCGACTTCAAATTAGGAAGATAGACTTTAAAAATTTTCAATCAACACAAAGTGACAATCGATCTCAATGGGCTTCTGTGGATGTAAATCGACGATATCTGACAAAATTAGATGCAAACTCACTGAAATATATAAGAAATGTTGGAATTCGACTTCAAATTAGGCAGATAGACTTTGAAAATTTTCAATCAACACATAGTGACAATCGACCTCAATGGGCTTCAATGGATGTTAATCGACGATATGTGACAAAGTTAATTGCAAACTCACTCAAATATATAAGAAATGTTGAAATTCGACTTCAAATTAGGAAGATAGACTTTGAAAATTTTCAATCAACACAAAGTGACAATCGACCTCAATGGGCTTCAATGGATGTTAATCGACGATATCTGACAAAGTTAATTGCAAACTCACTCAAATATATAAGAAATGTTGAAATTCGACTTCAAATTAGGAAGATAGACTTTGAAAATTTTCAATCAACACAAAGTGACAGTCGACCTCAATGGGCTTCAATGGAAGTTAATCGACGATATCTGAAAAAGTTAGATGCAAACTCACTGAAATATATAAAAAATGTTGAAATTCGACTTCAAATTAGGAAGATAGACTTTGAAAATTTTCAATCAACACAAAGTGACAGTCGACCTCAATGGGCTTCAATGGATGTTAGTCGACGATATCTGAAAAAGTTAATTGCAAACTCATTAAAAAATATATAAGAAATGTTGAAATTCGACTTCAAATTAGGAAGATAGACTTTGAAAATTTTCAATCAACACAAAGTGACAATCGACCTCAATGGGCTTCAATGCAAGTTAATCGACGATATCTGACAAAGTTAATTGCAAACTCACTCAAATATATAAGAAATGTTGAAATTCGACTTCAAATTAGGAAGATAGACTTTGAAAATTTTCAATCAACACAAAGTGACAGTCGACCTCAATGGGCTTCAATGGAAGTTAATCGACGATATCTGAAAAAGTTAGATGCAAACTCACTGAAATATATAAAAAATGTTGAAATTCGACTTCAAATTAGGAAGATAGACTTTGAAAATTTTCAATCAACACAAAGTGACAGTCGACCTCAATGGGCTTCAATGGATGTTAATCGACGATATCTGAAAAAGTTAATTGCAAACTCACTCAAATATATGAGAAATGTTGAAATTCGACTTCAAATTAGGAAGATAGACTTTGAAAATTTTCAATCAACACAAAGTGACAGTCGACCTCAATGGGCTTCAATGGATGTTAATCGACGATATCTGAAAAAGTTAATTGCAAACTCACTCAAATATATAAGAAATGTTGAAATTCGACTTCAAATTAGGAAGATAGACTTTGAAAATTTTCAATCAACACAAAGTGACAGTCGACCTCAATGGGCTTCAATGGAAGTTAATCGAAGATATCTGAAAAAGTTAGATGCAAACTCACTGAAATATATAAAAAATGTTGAAATTCGACTTCAAATTAGGAAGATAGACTTTGAAAATTTTCAATCAACACAAAGTGACAGTCGACCTCAATGGGCTTCAATGGGTATTAATCGACGATATCTGACAAAGTTAGATGCAAACTCAATGAAATATATAAGAAATTTTGAAATTCGACTCCAAATTAGGAAGATAGAGTTTGAAAATTTTCAATCAAGACAAAGTGACAATCGATCTCAATGGGCTTCAATGGATGTTAATCGACAATATCTGACAAAGTTAGATGCAAACTCACTGAAATATATAAGAAATGTTGAATTTCGACTTCAAATTAGGCAGATAGACTTTGAAAATTTTCAATCAAGACAAAGTGACAATCGATCTCAATGGGCTTCAATGGATGTTAATCGACAATATCTGACAAAGTTAGATGCAAACTCACTGAAATATATAAGAAATGTTGAAATTCGACTTCAAATTAGGAAGATAGACTTTGGAAATTTTTAATCAACACAAAGTGACAATCGATCTCAATGGGCTTCTGTGGATGTAAATCGACGATATCTGACAAAATTAGATGCAAACTCACTGAAATATATAAGAAATGTTGAAATTTGACTTCAAATTAGGAAGATAGACTTTGAAAATGTTCAATCAACACAAAGTGACAATCGACCTCAATGGGCTTCAATGGATGTTAATCGACGATATCTGACAAAGTTAATTGCAAACTCACTCAAATATATAAGAAATGTTGAAATTCGACTTCAAATTAGGCAGATAGACTTTGAAAATTTTCAATCAACACAAAGTGACAATCGACCTCAATGGGCTTCAATGGATGTTAATCGACGATATCTGACAAAGTTAGATGCAAACTCAATGAAATATATAAGAAATTTTGAAATTCGACTCCAAATTAGGAAGATAGAGTTTGAAAATTTTCAATCAAGACAAAGTGACAATCGATCTCAATGGGCTTCAATGGATGTTAAACGACAATATCTGACAAAGTTAGATGCAAACTCATTGAAATATATAAGAAATGTTGAATTTCGACTTCAAATTAGGAAGATAGACTTTGAAAATTTTCAATCAACACAAAGTGACAGTCGACCTCAATGGGCTTCAATGGATGTTAATCGACGATATCTGACAAAGTTAATTGCAAACTCACTCAAATATATAAGAAATGTTGAAATTCGACTTCAAATTAGGAAGATAGACTTTAAAAATTTTCAATCAACACAAAGTGACAATCGACCTCAATGGGCTTCTGTGGATGTAAATCGACGATATCTGACAAAATTAGATGCAAACTCACTGAAATATATAAGAAATGTTGAAATTTGACTTCAAATTAGGAAGATAGACTTTGAAAATTTTCAATCAACACAAAGTTACAATCGACCTCAATGGGCTTCAATGGATGTTAATCGACGATATCTGACAAAGTTAATTGCAAACTCATTCAAATATATAAGAAATGTTGGAATTTGACTTCAAATTAGGAAGATAGACTTTAAAAATTTTCAATCAACACAAAGTGACAATCGACCTCAATGGGCTTCTGTGGATGTAAATCGACGATATCTGACAAAATTAGATGCAAACTCACTGAAATATATAAGAAATGTTGAAATTTGACTTCAAATTAGGAAGATAGACTTTGAAAATTTTCAATCAAGACAAAGTGACAATCGACCTCAATGGGCTTCAATGGATGTTAATCGACGATATGTCACAAAGTTAATTGCAAACTCACTCAAATATATAAGAAATGTTGAAATTCGACTTCAAATTAGGAAGATAGACTTTGAAAATGTTCAATCAACACAAAGTGACAATCGACCTCAATGGGCTTCAATGGATGTTAATCGACGATATCTGACAAAGTTAATTGCAAACTCACTCAAATATATAAGAAATGTTGAAATTCGACTTCAAATTAGGAATATAGACTTTAAAAATTTACAATCAACACAAAGTGACAATCGATCTCAATGGGCTTCTGTGGATGTAAATCGACGATATCTGACAAAATTAGATGCAAACTCACTGAAATATATAAGAAATGTTGAAATTCGACTTCAAATTAGGAAGATAGACTTTGAAAATGTTCAATCAACACAAAGTGACAATCGACCTCAATGGGCTTCAATGGATGTTAATCGACGATATCTGACAAAGTTAATTGCAAACTCACTCAAATATATAAGAAATGTTGAAATTCGACTTCAAAATAGGAAGATATACTTTAAAAATTTTCAATCAACACAAAGTGACAATCGATCTCAATGGGCTTCTGTGGATGTAAATCGACGATATCTGACAAAATTAGATGCAAACTCACTGAAATATATAAGAAATGTTGAAATTTGACTTCAAATTAGGAAGATAGACTTTGAAAATGTTCAATCAACACAAAGTGACAATCGACCTCAATGGGCTTCAATGGATGTCAATCGACGATATCTGACAAAGTTAATTGCAAACTCATTCAAATATATCAGAAATGTTGGAATTTGACTTCAAATTAGGAAGATAGACTTTAAAAATTTTCAATCAACACAAAGTGACAATCGATCTCAATGGGCTTCTGTGGATGTAAATCGACGATATCTGACAAAATTAGATGCAAACTCACTGAAATATATAAGAAATGTTGAAATTTGACTTCAAATTAGGAAGATAGACTTTGGAAATTTTTAATCAACACAAAGTGACACTCGATCTCAATGGGCTTCAATGCATGTTAATCGACGATATCTGACAAAGTTAATTGCAAACTCACTCAAATATATGATAAATGTTGAAATTCGACTTCAAATTAGGAAGATAGACTTTGAAAATTTTCAATCAACACAAAGTGACAGTCGACCTCAATGGGCTTCAATGGATGTTAAACGACAATATCTGACAAATTTAGATGCAAACTCAATGGAATATATAAGAAATTTTGAAATTCGACTCCAAATTAGGAAGATAGAGTTTGAAAATTTTCAATCAAGACAAAGTGACAATCGATCTCAATGGGCTTCAATGGATGTTAAACGACAATATCTGACAAATTTAGATGCAAACTCACTGAAATATATAAGAAATGTTGAATTTCGACTTCAAATTAGGAAGATAGACTTTGGGAATTTTTAATCAACACAAAGTGACAGTCGACCTCAATGGGCTTCAATGCATGTTAATCGACGATATCTGACAAAGTTAATTGCAAACTCACTCAAATATATAAGAAATGTTGAAATTCGACTTCAAATTAGGCAGATAGACTTTGAAAATTTTCAATCAACACAAAGTGACAATCGACCTCAATGGGCTTCAATGGATGTTAATCGACGATATCTGACAAAGTTAATTGCAAACTCATTCAAATATATAAGAAATGTTGGAATTTGACTTCAAATTAGGAAGATAGACTTTGGAAATTTTCAATCAACACAAAGTGACAATCGACCTCAATGGGCTCCAATGGATGTTAATCGACGATATGTCACAAAGTTAGATGCAAACTCAATGAAATATATAAGAAATTTTGAAATTCGACTCGAAATTTGGAAGGTAGACTTTGAAAATTTTCAATCAACACAAAGTGACAATCGACCTCAATGGGCTTCAATGGATGTTAATCGACGATATCTGACAAAGTTAATTGCAAACTCACTCAAATATATAAGAAATGTTGAAATTCGACTTCAAATTAGGAAGATAGACTTTGAAAATGTTCAATCAACACAAAGTGACAATCGACCTCAATGGGCTTCAATGGATGTTAATCGACGATATCTGACAAAGTTAATTGCAAACTCACTCAAATATATAAGAAATGTTGAAATTCGACTTCAAATTAGGAAGATAGACTTTAAAAATTTACAATCAACACAAAGTGACAATCGATCTCAATGGGCTTCTGTGGATGTAAATCGACGATATCTGACAAAATTAGATGCAAACTCACTGAAATATATAAGAAATGTTGAAATTCGACTTCAAATTAGGAAGATAGACTTTGAAAATGTTCAATCAACACAAAGTGACAATCGACCTCAATGGGCTTCAATGGATGTTAATCGACGATATCTGACAAAGTTAATTGCAAACTCACTCAAATATATAAGAAATGTTGAAATTCGACTTCAAAATAGGAAGATATACTTTAAAAATTTTCAATCAACACAAAGTGACAATCGATCTCAATGGGCTTCTGTGGATGTAAATCGACGATATCTGACAAAATTAGATGCAAACTCACTGAAATATATAAGAAATGTTGAAATTTGACTTCAAATTAGGAAGATAGACTTTGAAAATGTTCAATCAACACAAAGTGACAATCGACCTCAATGGGCTTCAATGGATGTCAATCGACGATATCTGACAAAGTTAATTGCAAACTCATTCAAATATATCAGAAATGTTGGAATTTGACTTCAAATTAGGAAGATAGACTTTAAAAATTTTCAATCAACACAAAGTGACAATCGATCTCAATGGGCTTCTGTGGATGTAAATCGACGATATCTGACAAAATTAGATGCAAACTCACTGAAATATATAAGAAATGTTGAAATTTGACTTCAAATTAGGAAGATAGACTTTGGAAATTTTTAATCAACACAAAGTGACACTCGATCTCAATGGGCTTCAATGCATGTTAATCGACGATATCTGACAAAGTTAATTGCAAACTCACTCAAATATATGATAAATGTTGAAATTCGACTTCAAATTAGGAAGATAGACTTTGAAAATTTTCAATCAACACAAAGTGACAGTCGACCTCAATGGGCTTCAATGGATGTTAAACGACAATATCTGACAAATTTAGATGCAAACTCAATGAAATATATAAGAAATTTTGAAATTCGACTCCAAATTAGGAAGATAGACTTTGAAAATTTTTAATCAACACAAAGTGACAGTCGACCTCAATGGGCTTCAATGCATGTTAATCGACGATATCTGACAAAGTTAATTGCAAACTCACTCAAATATATAAGAAATGTTGAAATTCGACTTCAAATTAGGCAGATAGACTTTGAAAATTTTCAATCAACACAAAGTGACAATCGACCTCAATGGGCTTCAATGGATGTTAATCGACGATATCTGACAAAGTTAATTGCAAACTCATTCAAATATATAAGAAATGTTGGAATTTGACTTCAAATTAGGAAGATAGACTTTGGAAATTTTCAATCAACACAAAGTGACAATCGACCTCAATGGGCTCCAATGGATGTTAATCGACGATATGTCACAAAGTTAGATGCAAACTCAATGAAATATATAAGAAATTTCGAAATTCGACTCGAAATTTGGAAGATAGACTTTGAAAATTTTCAATCAACACAAAGTGACAATCGACCTCAATGGGCTTCAATGGATGTTAATCGACGATATCTGACAAAGTTAATTGCAAACTCACTCAAATATATAAGAAATGTTGAAATTCGACTACAAATTAGGAAGATTGAGTTTGAAAATTTTCAATCAACACAAAGTGACAATCGACCTCAATGGGCTTCAATGGATGTAAATCGACGATATCTGACAAAATTAGATGCAAACTCACTCTAATATATGAGAATTGATGAGATTCGACTTCAAATTAGGAAGATAGACTTTGATAATTTTCAATCAACACAAAGTGACCTTCGACCTGAATTGGCAACAATTTGTTGAAAATCTACGTTATCTGACAAAGTTAGTTGCAAACTCACTCAAATATATAAGAATTTATGAGATTCCACTTCAAATTAGAAAGATACACTTTGAAAATTTTCAATCAACACAAAGTGACAATCGACCTCAATGGGCTTCAATGGGAGTAAATCGACGATTTCTGACAAAGTTAGTTGCAAACTCACTCAAATATATAAGAATTGATGAGATTCCACTTCAAATTAGAAAGATACACTTTGAAAATTTTCAATCAACACAAAGTGACAATCGACCTCAATGGGCTTCAATGGGAGTATATCGACGATTTCTGACAAAGTTAGTTGCAAACTCACTCAAATATATGAGAATTGATGAGATTCGACTTCAAATTAGGAAGATAGACTTTGATAATTTTCAATCAACACAAAGTGACCTACGACCTGAATTGGCAACAATTTATTGAAAATCTACGTTATCTGACCAAGTTAGTTGCAAACTCACTCAAATATATAAGAATTGATGAGATTCCACTTCAAATTAGGAAGATAGACTTTGAAAATGTTCAATCAAGACAAAGTGACAATCGACCTCAATGGGCTTCAATGGATGTTAATCGACGATATCTGACAAAGTTAGATGCAAACTCAATGAAATATATAAGAAATTTTGAAATTCGACTCCAAATTAGGAAGATAGACTTTGAAAATGTTCAATCAACACAAAGTGACAATCGACCTCAATGGGCTTCAATGGATGTTAATCGACGATATCTGACAAAGTTAATTGCAAACTCACTCAAATATATAAGAAATGTTGAAATTCGACTTCAAATTAGGAAGATAGACTTTAAAAATTTTCAATCAACACAAAGTGACAATCGATCTCAATGGGCTTCTGTGGATGTAAATCGACGATATCTGACAAAATTAGATGCAAACTCACTGAAATATATAAGAAATGTTGAAATTTGACTTCAAATTAGGAAGATAGACTTTGAAAATGTTCAATCAACACAAAGTGACACTCGACCTCAATGGGCTTCAATGCATGTTAATCGACGATATCTGACAAAGTTAATTGCAAACTCACTCAAATATATAAGAAATGTTGAAATTCGACTTCAAATTAGGAAGATAGACTTTAAAAATTTTCAATCAACACAAAGTGACAATCGATCTCAATGGGCTTCAATGGATGTTAAACGACAATATCTGACAAAGTTAGATGCAAACTCACTGAAATATATAAGAAATGTTGAATTTCGACTTCAAATTAGGAAGATAGACTTTGGAAATTTTTAATCAACACAAAGTGACAGTCGACCTCAATGGGCTTCAATGCATGTTAATCGACGATATCTGACAAAGTTAATTGCAAACTCACTCAAATATATAAGAAATGTTGAAATTCGACTTCAAATTAGGAAGATAGACTTTGAAAATTCTCAATCAACACAAAGTGACAGTCGACCTCAATGGGCTTCAATGGGTATTAATCGACGATATCTGACAAAGTTAGATGCAAACTCAATGAAATATATAAGAAATTTTGAAATTCGACTCCAAATTAGGAAGATAGAGTTTGAAAATTTTCAATCAAGACAAAGTGACAATCGATCTCAATGGGCTTCAATGGATGTTAAACGACAATATCTGACAAAGTTAGATGCAAACTCACTGACATATATAAGAAATGTTGAATTTCGACTTCAAATTAGGAAGATAGACTTTGAAAATGTTCAATCAAGACAAAGTGACAATCGACCTCAATGGGCTTCAATGGATGTTAATCGACGATATCTGACAAAGTTAATTGCAAACTCATTCAAATATATAAGAAATGTTGAAATTCAAATTCAAATTAGGAAGATAGACTTTGAAAATTTTCAATCAACAGAAAGTGACAATCGACCTCAATGGGCTTCAATGCATGTTAATCGACGATATCTGACAAAGTTAATTGCAAACTCACTCAAATATATAAGAAATGTTGAAATTCGAATTCAAATTAGGAAGATAGACTTTGAAAATTTTCAATCAACACAAAGTGACAATCGACCTCAATGGGCTTCAATGGATGTTAATCGACGATATGTCACAAAGTTAGATGCAAACTCACTGAAATATATAAGAAATGTTGAATTTCGACTTCAAATTAGGAAGATAGAGTTTGAAAATTTTCAATCAAGACAAAGTGACAATCGATCTCAATGGGCTTCAATGGATGTTAAACGACAATATCTGACAAAGTTAGATGCAAACTCACTGAAATATATAAGAAATGTTGAATTTCGACTTCAAATTAGGAAGATAGACTTTAAAAATTTTCAATCAACACAAAGTGACAATCGACCTCAATGGGCTTCTGTGGATGTGAATCGACGATATCTGACAAAATTAGATGCAAACTCACTGAAATATATAAGAAATGTTGAAATTTGACTTCAAATTAGGAAGATAGACTTTGGAAATTTTTAATCAACACAAAGTGACAATCGACCTCAATGGGCTTCAATGGATGTTAATCGACGATATGTCACAAAGTTAGATGCAAACTCAATGAAATATATAAGAAATTTTGAAATTCGACTCGAAATTTGGAAGATAGACTTTGAAAATTTTCAATCAACACAAAGTGACAATCGACCTCAATGGGCTTCAATTGATGTTAATCGACGATATCTGACAAAGTTAATTGCAAACTCACTCAAATATATAAGAAATGTTGAAATTCGAATTCAAATTAGGAAGATAGACTTTGAAAATTTTCAATCAACACAAAGTGACAATCGACCTCAATGGGCTTCAATGGATGTTAATCGACGATATGTCACAAAGTTAGATGCAAACTCAATGAAATATATAAGAAATGTTGAAATTCGACTTCAAATTAGGAAGATAGACTTTGAAAATTTTCAATCAACAGAAAGTGACAATCGACCTCAATGGGCTTCAATGGATGTTAATCGACGATATCTGACAGTCAGATGCAAACTCACTTAAATATATAAGGAATGTTGAAATTCGACTACAAATTAGGAAGATTGACTTTGAAAATTTTCAATCAACACAAAGTGACAATCGACCTCAATGGGCTTCAATGGATGTTAATCGACGATATCTGACAGTCAGATGCAAAATCACTTAAATATATAAGGAATGTTGAAATTTGACTTCAAATTAGGAAGATAGACTTTGGAAATTTTTAATCAACACAAAGCGACAGTCGACCTCAATGGGCTTCAATGCATGTTAATCGACGATATCTGACAAAGTTAATTGCAAACTCACTCAAATATATAAGAAATGTTGAAATTCGAATTCAAATTAGGAAGATAGACTTTGAAAATTTTCAATCAACACAAAGTGACAATCGACCTCAATGGGCTTCAATGGATGTTAATCGACGATATGTCACAAAGTTAGATGCAAACTCAATGAAATATATAAGAAATTTTGAAATTCGACTCGAAATTTGGAAGATAGACTTTGAAAATTTTCAATCAACACAAAGTGACAATCGACCTCAATGGGCTTCAATGGATGTTAATCGACGATATGTCTCGAAGTTAGATGCAAACTCAATGAAATATATAAGAAATTTTGAAATTCGACTCCAAATTAGGAAGATAGACTCCGAAAATTTTCAATCAACACAAAGTGACAATCGACCTCAATGGGCTTCAATGGAAGTTAATCGACAATTTCTGACAAAATTAGCTTGGAACGCACTCAAATATATAAGAATTGATGAGATTCGACTTCAAATTAGGAAGATAGACTTTGATAATTTTCAATCAACACAAAGTGACAGTCGACCTCAATGGGCTTCAGTGGATGTAAATCGACGATATCTGACAGTTAGATGCGAACTCACTGAAATATATAAAGAATGTTGAAATTCGACTTCAAATTAGGAAGATAGACTTTGGAAATTTTCAATCAACACAAAGTGACAGTCGACTCCAATGTGCTTCAGTGGATGTGAATCGACGATATCTGACAAAGTTAATTGCAAACTCAATGAAATATATAAGAAATGTTGAAATTCGACTCCAAATTAGGAAGATAGAATTTGAAAATTTTCAATCAACACAAAGTGACAGTCGACCTCAATGGGCTTCAGTGGATGTAAATCGACGATATCTGACAGTTATATGCAAACTCACTGAAATATATAAGGAATGTTGAAATTCGCCTTCAAATTAGGAAGATACACTTTGGAAATTTTCAATCAACACAAAGTGACAGTCGACTTCAATGGGCTTCAGTGGATGTGAATCGACGATATCTGACAAAGTTAATTGCAAACTCAATGAAATATATAAGAAATGTTGAAATTCGACACCAAACTAGGAAGATAGACTTTGAAAATTTTCAATCAACACAAAGTTACAATCGATCTGAATTGGCATCAATTTGTTGAAAATCGACGATATCTGACCAAGTTAGATGCAAACTTACTCAAATATATGAGGATTGATGAGATTCGACTCCAAATTAGGAAGATAGACTTTGAAAATTTTCAATCAACACAAAGAGACAATCGATCTCAATGGGCTTCAATGGATGTTAATCGACGATATCTGACAAAGTAAGATGCAAACTCAATGAATTATATAAGAAAATTTTAAATTCGACTCCAAATTAAGAAGATAGACTTTGAAAATTTTCAATCAACACAAAGAGACAATCGATCTCAATGGGCTTCAATGGATGTTAATCGACGATATCTGACAAAGTTAGATGCAAACTCAATGAAATATATAAGAAAATTTTAAATTCGACTCCAAATTAGGAAGATAGACTTTGAAAATTTCCAATCAACACAAAGTGACAATCGACCTCAATGGGCTTCAATGATGTTAATCGACGATATCTGACAAAGTTAATTGCAAACTCACTGAAATATATAAGAAATGTTGAAATTCGACTTCAAATAAGGAAGATAGACTTTGAAAATTTTCAATCAACACGAAGTGACAATCGACCTCAATGGGCTTCACTGGATGTTAATTGACGATATCTGACAAAGTTAATTGCAAACTCACTCAAATATATAAGAAATGTTGAAATTCGACTTCAAATTAGGAAGATAGACTTTGAAAATTTTCAATCAAAACAAAGTGACAATCGACCTCAATGGGCTTCAATGGATGTTAATCGACGATATCTGACAAAATTAGATGCAAACTCAATGGAATATATAAGAAATTTTGAAATTCAACTCCAAATTAGGAAGATAGACTTTGAAAATTTTCAATCAACACAAAGTGACAGTCGACCTCAATGAGCTTCAATGGATGTTAATCGACGATATCTGACAAAGTTAATTGCAAACTCACTTAAATATATAAGAAATGTTGAAATTCGACTTCAAATTAGGAAGATAGACTTTGAAAATTTTCAATCAACACAAAGTAAAAATCGACCTCAATGGGCTTCAATGGATGTTAATCGACGATATCTTACAAAGTTAGATGCAAACTCAATGAAATATATGAGAAAATTCTAAATTCGACTCCAAATTAGGAAGATAGACTTTGAAAATTTTCAATCAACACAAACTGACAATCGACCTCAATAGGCTTCAATGGATGTTAAACGACGATATCTGACAAAGTTAGATGCAAACTCACTGAAATATATAAGAAATGTTGTATTTCGACTTCAAATTAGGAAGATAGACTTTGAAAATGTTCAATCAACACAAAGTGACAATCGACCTCAATGGGCTTCAATGATGTTAATCGACGATATCTGACAAAGTTAATTGCAAACTCACTCAAATATATAAGAAATGTTGGAATTCGACTTCAAATTAGGCAGATAGACTTTGAAAATTTTCAATCAACACAAAGTTACAATCGACCTCAATGGGCTTCAATGGATGTTAATCGACGATATCTGACAAAGTTAATTGCAAACTCACTCAAACATATAAGAAATGTTGAAATTCGACTTCAAATTAGGAAGATAGACTTTGAAAATTTTCAATCAACACAAAGTGACAGTCGACCTCAATGGGCTTCAATGGATGTTAATCGACGATATCTGAAAAAGTTAGATGCAAACTCACTGAAATATATAAAAAATGTTGAAATTCGACTTCAAATTAGGAAGATAGACTTTGAAAATTTTCAATCAACACAAAGTGAAAATCGACCTCAATGGGCTTCAATGGATGTTAATCGACGATATCTTACAAAGTTAGATGCAAACTCAATGAAATATATAAGAAAATTCTAAATTCGACTCCAAATTAGGAAGATAGACTTTGAAAATTTTCAATCAACACAAAGAGACAATCGATCTCAATGGGCTTCAATGGATGTTAATCGACGATATCTGACAAAGTTAGATGCAAACTCAATGAAATATATAAGAAAATTCTAAATTCGACTCCAAATTAGGAAGATAGACTTTGAAAATTTTCAATCAACACAAAGTGACAATCGATCTCAATGGGCTTCCATGGATGTTAATCGACGATATCTGACAAAGTTAGATGCAAACTCAATGAAATATATAAGAAAATTCTAAATTCGACTCCAAATTAGGAAGATAGACTTTGAAAATTTTCAATCAACACAAAGAGACAATCGATCTCAATGGGCTTCAATGGATGTTAATCGACGATATCTGACAAAGTTAGATGCAAACTCAATGAAATATATAAGAAAATTCTAAATTCGACTTCAAATTAGGCAGATAGACTTTGAAAATTTTCAATCAACACATAGTGACAATCGACCTCAATGGGCTTCAATGATGTTAATCGACGATATCTGACAAAGTTAATTGCAAACTCACTCAAACATATAAGAAATGTTGAAATTCGACTTCAAATTAGGAAGATAGACTTTGAAAATTTTCAATCAACACAAAGTGACAGTCGACCTCAATGGGCTTCAATGGATGTTAATCGACGATATCTGAAAAAGTTAGATGCAAACTCACTGAAATATATAAAAAATGTTGAAATTCGACTTCAAATTAGGAAGATAGACTTTGAAAATTTTCAATCAACACAAAGTGAAAATCGACCTCAATGGGCTTCAATGGATGTTAATCGACGATATCTTACAAAGTTAGATGCAAACTCAATGAAATTTATAAGAAAATTCTAAATTCGACTCCAAATTAGGAAGATAGACTTTGAAAATTTTCAATCAACACAAAGAGACAATCGATCTCAATGGGCTTCAATGGATGTTAAACGACGATATCTGACAAAGTTAGATGTAAACTCACTGAAATATATAAGAAATGTTGTATTTCGACTTCAAATTAGGAAGATAGACTTTGAAAATGTTCAATCAACACAAAGTGACAATCGACCTCAATGGGCTTCAATGATGTTAATCGACGATATCTGACAAAGTTAATTGCAAACTCACTCAAATATATAAGAAATGTTGAAATTCGACTTCAAATTAGGAAGATAGACTTTGAAAATTTTCAATCAACACAAAGTGACAGTCGACCTCAATGGGCTTCAATGGATGTTAATCGACGATATCTGAAAAAGTTAGATGCAAACTCACTGAAATATATAAAAAATGTTGAAATTCGACTTCAAATTAGGAAGATAGACTTTGAAAATTTTCAATCAACACAAAGTGAAAATCGACCTCAATGGGCTTCAATGGATGTTAATCGACGATATCTGAAGAAGTTAGATGCAAACTCAATGAAATATATAAGAAAATTCTAAATTCGACTCCAAATTAGGAAGATAGACTTTGAAAATTTTCAATCAACACAAAGAGACAATCGATCTCAATGGGCTTCAATGGATGTTAAACGACAATATCTGACAAAGTTAGATGCAAACTCACTGAAATATATAAGAAATGTTGAATTTCGACTTCAAATTAGGAAGATAGACTTTGAAAATTTTCAATCAACACAAAGAGACAATCGATCTCAATGGGCTTCAATGGATGTTAATCGACGATATCTGAAGAAGTTAGATGCAAACTCAATGAAATATATAAGAAAATTTTAAATTCGACTCCAAATTAAGAAGATAGACTTTGAAAATTTTCAATCAACACAAAGTGACAATCGACCTCAATGGGCTTCAATGATGTTAATCGACGATATCTGACAAAGTTAATTGCAAACTCACTGAAATATATAAGAAATGTTGAAATTCGACTTCAAATAAGGAAGATAGACTTTGAAAATTTTCAATCAACACGAAGTGACAATCGACCTCAATGGGCTTCACTGGATGTTAATTGACGATATCTGACAAAGTTAATTGCAAACTCACTCAAATATATAAGAAATGTTGAAATTCGACTTCAAATTAGGAAGATAGACTTTGAAAATTTTCAATCAACACAAAGTGACAGTCGACCTCAATGGGCTTCAATGATGTTAATCGACGATATCTGAAAAAGTTCATTGCAAACTCACTCAAATATATAAGAAATGTTGAAATTCGACTTCAAATTAGGAAGATAGACTTTGAAAATTTTCAATCAACACAAAGTGACAATCGACCTCAATGGGCTTCAATGGATGTTAATCGACGATATCTGACAAAGTTAATTGCAAACTCACTCAAATATATAAGAAATGTTGAAATTCGACTTCAAATTAGGAAGATAGACTTTGAAAATTTTCAATCAACACAAAGTGACAATCGACCTCAATGGGCTTCAATGGATGTTAATCGACGATATCTGACAAAGTTAATTGCAAACTCACTCAAATATATAAGAAATGTTGAAATTCGACTTCAAATTAGGAAGATAGACTTTGAAAATTTTCAATCAACACAAAGTGACAGTCGACCTCAATGGGCTTTAATGGAAGTTAATCGACGAGATCTGAAAAAGTTAGATGCAAACTCACTGAAATATATAAGAAATGTTGAATTTCGACTTCAAATTAGGAAGATAGACTTTGAAAATGTTCAATCAACACAAAGTGACAATCGACCTCAATGGGCTTCAATGATGTTAATCGACGATATCTGAAAAAGTTCATTGCAAACTCACTCAAATATATAAGAAATGTTGAAATTCGACTTCAAATTAGGAAGATAGACTTTGAAAATTTTCAATCAACACAAAGTGACAATCGACCTCAATGGGCTTCAATGGATGTTAATCGACGATATCTGACAAAGTTAATTGCAAACTCACTCAAATATATAAGAAATGTTGAAATTCGACTTCAAATTAGGAAGATAGACTTTGAAAATTTTCAATCAACACAAAGTGACAGTCGACCTCAATGGGCTTTAATGGAAGTTAATCGACGTTATCTGAAAAAGTTAGATGCAAACTCACTGAAATATATAAAAAATGTTGAAATTCGACTTCAAATTAGGAAGATAGACTTTGAAAATTTTCAATCAACACAAAGTGAAAATCGACCTCAATGGGCTTCAATGGATGTTAATCGACGATATCTTACAAAGTTAGATGCAAACTCAATGAAATATATAAGAAAATTCTAAATTCGACTCCAAATTAGGAAGATAGACTTTGAAAATTTTCAATCAACACAAACTGACAATCGACCTCAATAGGCTTCAATGGATGTTAAACGACGATATCTGACAAAGTTAGATGCAAACTCACTGAAATATATAAGAAATGTTGAATTTCGACTTCAAATTAGGAAGATAGACTTTGAAAATGTTCAATCAACACAAAGTGACAATCGACCTCAATGGGCTTCAATGGATGTTAATCGACGATATCTGACAAAGTTAATTGCAAACTCACTCAAATATATAAGAAATGTTGGAATTCGACTTCAAATTAGGCAGATAGACTTTGAAAATTTTCAATCAACACAAAGTGACAATCGACCTCAATGGGCTTCAATGGATGTTAATCGACGATATCTGACAAAGTTAATTGCAAACTCACTCAAATATATAAGAAATGTTGAAATTCGACTTCAAATTAGGAAGATAGACTTTGAAAATTTTCAATCAACAAAAAGTGACAGTCGACCTCAATGGGCTTCAATGGATGTTAATCGACGATATCTGAAAAACTTAATTGCAAACTCACTCAAATATATAAGAAATGTTGAAATTCGACTTCAAATTGGGAAGATAGACTTTGAAAATTTTCAATCAACACAAAGTGAAAATCGACCTCAATGGGCTTCAATGGATGTTAATCGACGATATCTTACAAAGTTAGATGCAAACTCAATGAAATATATAAGAAAATTCTAAATTCGACTCCAAATTAGGAAGATAGACTTTGAAAATTTTCAATCAACACAAAGAGACAATCGATCTCAATGGGCTTCAATGGATGTTAATCGACGATATCTGACAAAGTTAGATGCAAACTCAATGAAATATATAAGAAAATTCTAAATTAAACTCCAAATTAGGAAGATAGACTTTGAAAATTTTCAATCAACACAAAGTGACAATCGACCTCAATGGGCTTCAATGATGTTAATCGACGATATCTGACAAAGTTAATTGCAAACTCACTCAAATATATAAGAAATGTTGAAATTCGACTTCAAATTAGGAAGATAGACTTTGAAAAGTTTCAATCAAGACAAAGTGACAATCGATCTCAATGGGCTTTAATGGAAGTTAATCGACGATATCTGGAAAAGTTAGATGCAAACTCACTGAAATATATAAGAAAATTCTAAATTCGACTCCAAATTAGGAAGATAGACTTTGAAAATTTTCAATCAACACAAACTGACAATCGACCTCAATAGGCTTCAATGGATGTTAAACGACGATATCTGACAAAGTTAGATGCAAACTCACTGAAATATATAAGAAATGTTGAATTTCGACTTCAAATTAGGAAGATAGACTTTGAAAATGTTCAATCAACACAAAGTGACAATCGACCTCAATGGGCTTCAATGGATGTTAATCGACGATATCTGACAAAGTTAATTGCAAACTCACTCAAATATATAAGAAATGTTGAAATTCGACTTCAAATTAGGAAGATAGACTTTGAAAATTTTCAATCAACTCAAAGTGACAGTCGACCTCAATGGGCTTCAATGGATGTTAATCGACGATATCTGACAGTTAGATGCAAACTCACTGAAATATATAAGGAATGTTGAAATTCGACTTCAAATTGGGAAGATAGACTTTGAAAATTTTCAATCAACACAAAGTGAAAATCGACCTCAATGGGCTTCAATGGATGTTAATCGACGATAACTTACAAAGTTAGATGCAAACTCAATGAAATATATAAGAAAATTCTAAATTCGACTCCAAATTAGGAAGATAGACTTTGAAAATTTTCAATCAACACAAAGTGACAATCGACCTCAATGGGCTATGATGTTAATCGACGATATCTGACAAAGTTAATTGCAAACTCACTCAAATATATAAGAAATGTTGAAATTCGACTTCAAATTAGGAAGATAGACTTTGAAAATTTTCAATCAACACAAAGTGACAGTCGACCTCAATGGGCTTCAATGGATGTTAATCGACGATATCTGACAGTTAGATGCAAACTCACTGAAATATATAAGGAATGTTGAAATTCGACTTCAAATTGGGAAGATAGACTTTGAAAATTTTCAATCAACACAAAGTGAAAATCGACCTCAATGGGCTTCAATGGAAGTTAATCGACGATAACTTACAAAGTTAGATGCAAAATCAATGAAATATATAAGAAAATTCTAAATTCGACTCCAAATTAGGAAGATAGACTTTGAAAATTTTCAATCAACACAAAGTGACAATCGACCTCAATGGGCTATGATGTTAATCGACGATATCTGACAAAGTTAATTGCAAACTCACTCAAATATATAAGAAATGTTGAAATTCGACTTCAAATTAGGAAGATAGACTTTGAAAATTTTCAATCAAGACAAAGTGACAATCGATCTCAATGGGCTTCAATGGATGTTAAACGACAATATCTGACAAAGTTAGATGCAAACTCACTGAAATATATAAGAAATGTTGAATTTCGACTTCAAATTAGGAAGATAGACTTTGAAAATGTTCAATCAACACAAAGTGACAATCGACCTCAATGAGCTTCAATGGATGTTAATCGACGATATCTGACAAAGTTAATTGCAAACTCACTCAAATATATAAGAAATGTTGAAATTCGACTTCAAATTAGGAAGATAGAGTTTGAAAATTTTCAATTAACACAAACTGACAATCGACCTCAATGGGCTTCAATGGATGTTAATCGACGATATCTGACAAAGTTAATTGCAAACTCACTCAAATATATAAGAAATGTTGAAATTCGACTTCAAATTAGGAAGATAGATTTTGAAAATTTTCAATCAACACAAAGTGACAGTCGACCTCAATGGGCTTCAATGGATGTTAATCGACGATATCTGAAAAACTTAATTGCAAACTCACTCAAATATATAAGAAATGTTGAAAGTCGACTTCAAATTGGGAAGATAGACTTTGAAAATTTTCAATCAACACAAAGTGAAAATCGACCTCAATGGGCTTCAATGGATGTTAATCGACGATATCTTACAAAGTTAGATGCAAACTCAATGAAATATATAAAAAAATTCTAAATTCGACTCCAAATTAGGAAGATAGACTTTGAAAATTTTCAATCAACACAAAGAGACAATCGATCTCAATGGGCTTCAATGGATGTTAATCGACGATATCTTACAAAGTTAGATGCAAACTCAATGAAATATATAAGAAAATTCTAAATTCGACTCCAAATTAGGAAGATAGACTTTGAAAATTTTCAATCAACACAAAGAGACAATCGATCTCAATGGGCTTCAATGGATGTTAATCGACGATATCTGACAAAGTTAGATGCAAACTCAATGAAATATATAAGAAAATTCTAAATTAAACTCCAAATTAGGAAGATAGACTTTGAAAAGTTTCAATCAAGACAAAGTGACAATCGATCTCAATGGGCTTTAATGGAAGTTAATCGACGATATCTGGAAAAGTTAGATGCAAACTCACTGAAATATATAAGAAAATTCTAAATTCGACTCCAAATTAGGAAGATAGACTTTGAAAATTTTCAATCAACACAAACTGACAATCGACCTCAATAGGCTTCAATGGATGTTAAACGACGATATCTGACAAAGTTAGATGCAAACTCACTGAAATATATAAGAAATGTTGAATTTCGACTTCAAATTAGGAAGATAGACTTTGAAAATGTTCAATCAACACAAAGTGACAATCGACCTCAATGGGCTTCAATGGATGTTAATCGACGATATCTGACAAAGTTAATTGCAAACTCACTCAAATATATAAGAAATGTTGAAATTCGACTTCAAATTAGGAAGATAGACTTTGAAAATTTTCAATCAACTCAAAGTGACAGTCGACCTCAATGGGCTTCAATGGATGTTAATCGACGATATCTGACAGTTAGATGCAAACTCACTGAAATATATAAGGAATGTTGAAATTCGACTTCAAATTGGGAAGATAGACTTTGAAAATTTTCAATCAACACAAAGTGAAAATCGACCTCAATGGGCTTCAATGGATGTTAATCGACGATAACTTACAAAGTTAGATGCAAACTCAATGAAATATATAAGAAAATTCTAAATTCGACTCCAAATTAGGAAGATAGACTTTGAAAATTTTCAATCAACACAAAGTGACAATCGACCTCAATGGACTATGATGTTAATCGACGATATCTGACAAAGTTAATTGCAAACTCACTCAAATATATAAGAAATGTTGAAATTCGACTTCAAATTAGGAAGATAGACTTTGAAAATTTTCAATCAACACAAAGTGACAGTCGACCTCAATGGGCTTCAATGGATGTTAATCGACGATATCTGACAGTTAGATGCAAACTCACTGAAATATATAAGGAATGTTGAAATTCGACTTCAAATTGGGAAGATAGACTTTGAAAATTTTCAATCAACACAAAGTGAAAATCGACCTCAATGGGCTTCAATGGAAGTTAATCGACGATAACTTACAAAGTTAGATGCAAACTCAATGAAATATATAAGAAAATTCTAAATTCGACTCCAAATTAGGAAGATAGACTTTGAAAATTTTCAATCAACACAAAGTGACAATCGACCTCAATGGGCTATGATGTTAATCGACGATATCTGACAAAGTTAATTGCAAACTCACTCAAATATATAAGAAATGTTGAAATTCGACTTCAAATTAGGAAGATAGACTTTGAAAATTTTCAATCAAGACAAAGTGACAATCGATCTCAATGGGCTTCAATGGATGTTAAACGACAATATCTGACAAAGTTAGATGCAAACTCACTGAAATATATAAGAAATGTTGAATTTCGACTTCAAATTAGGAAGATAGACTTTGAAAATGTTCAATCAACACAAAGTGACAATCGACCTCAATGAGCTTCAATGGATGTTAATCGACGATATCTGACAAAGTTAATTGCAAACTCACTCAAATATATAAGAAATGTTGAAATTCGACTTCAAATTAGGAAGATAGAGTTTGAAAATTTTCAATTAACACAAACTGACAATCGACCTCAATGGGCTTCAATGGATGTTAATCGACGATATCTGACAAAGTTAATTGCAAACTCACTCAAATATATAAGAAATGTTGAAATTCGACTTCAAATTAGGAAGATAGATTTTGAAAATTTTCAATCAACACAAAGTGACAGTCGACCTCAATGGGCTTCAATGGATGTTAATCGACGATATCTGAAAAACTTAATTGCAAACTCACTCAAATATATAAGAAATGTTGAAATTCGACTTCAAATTGGGAAGATAGACTTTGAAAATTTTCAATCAACACAAAGTGAAAATCGACCTCAATGGGCTTCAATGGATGTTAATCGACGATATCTTACAAAGTTAGATGCAAACTCAATGAAATATATAAAAAAATTCTAAATTCGACTCCAAATTAGGAAGTTAGACTTTGAAAATTTTCAATCAACACAAAGAGACAATCGATCTCAATGGGCTTCAATGGATGTTAATCGACGATATCTGACAAAGTTAGATGCAAACTCAATGAAATATATAAGAAAATTCTAAATTCGACTCCAAATTAGGAAGATAGACTTTGAAAATTTTCAATCAACACAAAGAGACAATCGATCTCAATGGGCTTCAATGGATGTTAATCGACGATATCTGACAAAGTTAGATGCAAACTCAATGAAATATATAAGAAATTTTGAAATTCGACTCCAAATTAGGAAGATAGACTTTGAAAATTTTCAATCAACACAAAGTGACAATCGACCTCAATGGGCTTCAATGATGTTAATCGACGATATCTGACAAAGTTAATTGCAAACTCACTCAAATATATAAGAAATGTTGAAATTCGACTTCAAATTAGGAAGATAGACTTTGAAAAGTTTCAATCAAGACAAAGTGACAATCGATCTCAATGGGCTTTAATGGAAGTTAATCGACGATATCTGGAAAAGTTAGATGCAAACTCACTGAAATATATAAGAAAATTCTAAATTCGACTCCAAATTAGGAAGATAGACTTTGAAAATTTTCAATCAACACAAAGTGAAAATCGACCTCAATGGGCTTCAATGGATGTTAATCGACGATAACTTACAAAGTTAGATGCAAACTCAATGAAATATATAAGAAAATTCTAAATTCGACTCCAAATTAGGAAGATAGACTTTGAAAATTTTCAATCAACACAAAGTGACAATCGACCTCAATGGGCTATGATGTTAATCGACGATATCTGACAAAGTTAATTGCAAACTCACTCAAATATATAAGAAATGTTGAAATTCGACTTCAAATTAGGAAGATAGACTTTGAAAATTTTCAATCAAGACAAAGTGACAATCGATCTCAATGGGCTTTAATGGAAGTTAATCGACGATATCTGAAAAAGTTAGATGCAAACTCACTGAAATATATAAAAAATGTTGAAATTCGACTTCAAATTAGGAAGATAGACTTTGAAAATTTTCAATCAACACAAAGTGAAAATCGACCTCAATGGGCTTCAATGGATGTTAATCGACGATATCTTACAAAGTTAGATGCGAACTCAATGAAATATATGAGAAAATTCTAAATTCGACTCCAAATTAGGAAGATAGACTTTGAAAATTTTCAATCAACACAAACTGACAATCGACCTCAATAGGCTTCAATGGATGTTAAACGACGATATCTGACAAAGTTAGATGCAAACTCACTGAAATATATAAGAAATGTTGAATTTCGACTTCAAATTAGGAAGATAGACTTTGAAAATGTTCAATCAACACAAAGTGACAGTCGACCTCAATGGGCTTCAATGGATGTTAATCGACGATATCTGAAAAAGTTAATTGCAAACTCACTCAAATATATAAGAAATGTTGAAATTCGACTTCAAATTAGGAAGATAGACTTTGAAAATTTTCAATCAACACAAAGTGACAATCGACCTCAATGGGCTTCAATGGATGTTAATCGACGATATCTGACAAAGTTAATTGCAAACTCACTCAAATATATAAGAAATGTTGAAATTCGACTTCAAATTAGGAAGATAGACTTTGAAAATTTTCAATCAACACAAAGTGACAGTCGACCTCAATGGGCTTTAATGGAAGTTAATCGACGATATCTGAAAAAGTTAGATGCAAACTCACTGAAATATATAAAAAAATGTTGAAATTCGACTTCAAATTAGGAAGATAGACTTTGAAAATTTTCAATCAACACAAAGTGACAGTCGACCTCAATGGGCTTCAATGGATGTTAATCGACGATATCTGAAAAAGTTAGATGCAAACTCACTGAAATATATAAAAAATGTTGAAATTCGACTTCAAAATTGGGAAGATAGACTTTGAAAATTTTCAATCAACACAAAGTGAAAATCGACCCCAATGGGCTTCAATGGATGTTAATCGACGATATCTTACAAAGTTAGATGCAAACTCAATGAAATATATAAGAAAATTCTAAATTCGACTCCAAATTAGGAAGATAGACTTTGAAAATTTTCAATCAACACAAACTGACAATCGACCTCAATAGGCTTCAATGGATGTTAAACGACGATATCTGACAAAGTTAGATGCAAACTCACTGAAATATATAAAAAAATGTTGAAATTCGACTTCAAATTAGGAAGATAGACTTTGAAAATTTTCAATCAACACAAAGTGACAATCGACCTCAATGGGCTTCAATGGATGTTAATCGACGATATCTGAAAAAGTTAGATGCAAACTCACTGAAATATATAAAAAATGTTGAAATTCGACTTCAAATTAGGAAGATAGACTTTGAAAATTTTCAATCAACACAAAGTGACAATCGACCTCAATGGGCTTCAATGGATGTTAATCGACGATATCTGACAAAGTTAATTGCAAACTCACTCAAATATATAAGAAATGTTGAAATTCGACTTCAAATTAGGAAGATAGACTTTGAAAATTTTCAATCAACACAAAGTGACAGTCGACCTCAATGGGCTTCAATGGATGTTAATCGACGATATCTGAAAACGTTAGATGCAAACTCACTGAAATATATAAAAAATGTTGAAATTCGACTTCAAAATTGGGAAGATAGACTTTGAAAATTTTCAATCAACACAAAGTGAAAATCGACCCCAATGGGCTTCAATGGATGTTAATGGACGATATCTTACAATGTTAGATGCAAACTCAATGAAATATATAAGAAAATTCTAAATTCGACTCCAAATTAGGAAGATAGACTTTGAAAATTTTCAATCAACACAAACTGACAATCGACCTCAATAGGCTTCAATGGATGTTAAACGACGATATCTGACAAAGTTAGATGCAAACTCACTGAAATATATAAGAAATGTTGAATTTCGACTTCAAATTAGGAAGATAGACTTTGAAAATGTTCAATCAACACAAAGTGACAATCGACCTCAATGGGCTTCAAGGATGTTAATCGACGATATCTGACAAAGTTAATTGCAAACTCACTCAAATATATAAGAAATGTTGGAATTCGACTTCAAATTAGGCAGATAGACTTTGAAAATTTTCAATCAACACATAGTGACAATCGACCTCAATGGGCTTCAATGGATGTTTATCGACGATATCTGACAAAGTTAATTGCAAACTCACTCAAATATATAAGAAATGTTGAAATTCGACTTCAAATTAGGAAGATAGACTTTGAAAATTTTCAATCAACACAAAGTGACAGTCGGCCTCAATGGGCTTCAATGGATGTTAATCGACGATATCTGACAGTTAGATGCAAACTCACTGAAATATATAAGGAATGTTGAAATTCGACTTCAAATTGGGAAGATAGACTTTGAAAATTTTCAATCAACACAAAGTGAAAATCGACCTCAATGGGCTTCAATGGATGTTAATCGACGATATCTTACAAAGTTAGATGCAAACTCAATGAAATATATAAGAAAATTCTAAATTCGACTCCAAATTAGGAAGATAGACTTTGAAAATTTTCAATCAACACAAAGAGACAATCGATCTCAATGGGCTTCAATGGATGTTAATCGACGATATCTGACAAAGTTAGATGCAAACTCACTGAAATATATAAGGAATGTTGAAATTCGACTTCAAATTGGGAAGATAGACTTTGAAAATTTTCAATCAACACAAAGTGAAAATCGACCTCAATGGGCTTCAATGGATGTTAATCGACGATATCTTACAAAGTTAGATGCAAACTCAATGAAATATATAAGAAAATTCTAAATTCGACTCCAAATTAGGAAGATAGACTTTGAAAATTTTCAATCAACACAAAGTGACAATCGACCTCAATGGGCTTCAATGATGTTAATCGACGATATCTGACAAAGTTAATTGCAAACTCACTCAAATATATAAGAAATGTTGAAATTCGACTTCAAATTAGGAAGATAGACTTTGAAAATTTTCAATCAAGACAAAGTGACAATCGATCTCAATGGGCTTTAATGGAAGTTAATCGACGATATCTGAAAAAGTTAGATGCAAACTCACTGAAATATATAAAAAATGTTGAAATTCGACTTCAAATTAGGAAGATGGACTTTGAAAATTTTCAATCAACACAAAGTGAAAATCGACCTCAATGGGCTTCAATGGATGTTAATCGACGATATCTTACAAAGTTAGATGCAAACTCAATGAAATATATAAGAAAATTCTAAATTCGACTCCAAATTAGGAAGTAAGACTTTGAAAATTTTCAATCAACACAAAGAGACAATCGATCTCAATGGGCTTCAATGGATGTTAATCGACGATATCTGACAAAGTTAGATGCAAACTCAATGAAATATATAAGAAAATTCTAAATTCGACTCCAAATTAGGAAGTAAGACTTTGAAAATTTTCAATCAACACAAAGTGACAATCGACCTCAATGGGCTTCAATGATGTTAATCGACGATATCTGACAAAGTTAATTGCAAACTCACTCAAATATATAAGAAATGTTGAAATTCGACTTCAAATTAGGAAGATAGACTTTGAAAATTTTCAATCAAGACAAAGTGACAATCGATCTCAATGGGCTTCAATGGATGTTAAACGACAATATCTGACAAAGTTAGGTGCAAACTCACTGAAATATATAAGAAATGTTGAATTTCGACTTCAAATTAGGAAGATAGACTTTGAAAATGTTCAATCAACACAAAGTGACAGTCGACCTCAATGGGCTTCAATGGATGTTAATCGACGATATCTGAAAAAGTTAATTGCAAACTCACTCAAATATATAAGAAATGTTGAAATTCGACTTCAAATTAGGAAGATAGACTTTGAAAATTTTCAATCAACACAAAGTGACAATCGACCTCAATGGGCTTCAATGGATGTTAATCGACGATATCTGACAAAGTTAATTGCAAACTCACTCAAATATATAAGAAATGTTGAAATTCGACTTCAAATTAGGAAGATAGACTTTGAAAATTTTCAATCAACACAAAGTGACAGTCGACCTCAATGGGCTTTAATGGAAGTTAATCGACGATATCTGAAAAAGTTAGATGCAAACTCACTGAAATATATAAAAAAATGTTGAAATTCGACTTCAAATTAGGAAGATAGACTTTGAAAATTTTCAATCAACACAAAGTGACAGTCGACCTCAATGGGCTTCAATGGATGTTAATCGACGATATCTGAAAAAGTTAGATGCAAACTCACTGAAATATATAAAAAATGTTGAAATTCGACTTCAAAATTGGGAAGATAGACTTTGAAAATTTTCAATCAACACAAAGTGAAAATCGACCCCAATGGGCTTCAATGGATGTTAATCGACGATATCTTACAAAGTTAGATGCAAACTCAATGAAATATATAAGAAAATTCTAAATTCGACTCCAAATTAGGAAGATAGACTTTGAAAATTTTCAATCAACACAAACTGACAATCGACCTCAATAGGCTTCAATGGATGTTAAACGACGATATCTGACAAAGTTAGATGCAAACTCACTGAAATATATAAAAAAATGTTGAAATTCGACTTCAAATTAGGAAGATAGACTTTGAAAATTTTCAATCAACACAAAGTGACAATCGACCTCAATGGGCTTCAATGGATGTTAATCGACGATATCTGAAAAAGTTAGATGCAAACTCACTGAAATATATAAAAAATGTTGAAATTCGACTTCAAATTAGGAAGATAGACTTTGAAAATTTTCAATCAACACAAAGTGACAATCGACCTCAATGGGCTTCAATGGATGTTAATCGACGATATCTGACAAAGTTAATTGCAAACTCACTCAAATATATAAGAAATGTTGAAATTCGACTTCAAATTAGGAAGATAGACTTTGAAAATTTTCAATCAACACAAAGTGACAGTCGACCTCAATGGGCTTCAATGGATGTTAATCGACGATATCTGAAAAAGTTAGATGCAAACTCACTGAAATATATAAAAAATGTTGAAATTCGACTTCAAAATTGGGAAGATAGACTTTGAAAATTTTCAATCAACACAAAGTGAAAATCGACCCCAATGGGCTTCAATGGATGTTAATGGACGATATCTTACAATGTTAGATGCAAACTCAATGAAATATATAAGAAAATTCTAAATTCGACTCCAAATTAGGAAGATAGACTTTGAAAATTTTCAATCAACACAAACTGACAATCGACCTCAATAGGCTTCAATGGATGTTAAACGACGATATCTGACAAAGTTAGATGCAAACTCACTGAAATATATAAGAAATGTTGAATTTCGACTTCAAATTAGGAAGATAGACTTTGAAAATGTTCAATCAACACAAAGTGACAATCGACCTCAATGGGCTTCAAGGATGTTAATCGACGATATCTGACAAAGTTAATTGCAAACTCACTCAAATATATAAGAAATGTTGGAATTCGACTTCAAATTAGGCAGATAGACTTTGAAAATTTTCAATCAACACATAGTGACAATCGACCTCAATGGGCTTCAATGGATGTTTATCGACGATATCTGACAAAGTTAATTGCAAACTCACTCAAATATATAAGAAATGTTGAAATTCGACTTCAAATTAGGAAGATAGACTTTGAAAATTTTCAATCAACACAAAGTGACAGTCGGCCTCAATGGGCTTCAATGGATGTTAATCGACGATATCTGACAAAGTTAATTGCAAACTCACTCAAATATATAAGAAATGTTGAAATTCGACTTCAAATTAGGAAGATAGACTTTGAAAATTTTCAATCAACACAAAGTGACAGTCGACCTCAATGGGCTTCAATGGATGTTAATCGACGATATCTGAAAAAGTTAGATGCAAACTCACTGAAATATATAAAAAATGTTGAAATTCGACTTCAAAATTGGGAAGATAGACTTTGAAAATTTTCAATCAACACAAAGTGAAAATCGACCCCAATGGGCTTCAATGGATGTTAATGGACGATATCTTACAATGTTAGATGCAAACTCAATGAAATATATAAGAAAATTCTAAATTCGACTCCAAATTAGGAAGATAGACTTTGAAAATTTTCAATCAACACAAACTGACAATCGACCTCAATAGGCTTCAATGGATGTTAAACGACGATATCTGACAAAGTTAGATGCAAACTCACTGAAATATATAAGAAATGTTGAATTTCGACTTCAAATTAGGAAGATAGACTTTGAAAATGTTCAATCAACACAAAGTGACAATCGACCTCAATGGGCTTCAAGGATGTTAATCGACGATATCTGACAAAGTTAATTGCAAACTCACTCAAATATATAAGAAATGTTGGAATTCGACTTCAAATTAGGCAGATAGACTTTGAAAATTTTCAATCAACACATAGTGACAATCGACCTCAATGGGCTTCAATGGATGTTTATCGACGATATCTGACAAAGTTAATTGCAAACTCACTCAAATATATAAGAAATGTTGAAATTCGACTTCAAATTAGGAAGATAGACTTTGAAAATTTTCAATCAACACAAAGTGACAGTCGGCCTCAATGGGCTTCAATGGATGTTAATCGACGATATCTGACAGTTAGATGCAAACTCACTGAAATATATAAGGAATGTTGAAATTCGACTTCAAATTGGGAAGATAGACTTTGAAAATTTTCAATCAACACAAAGTGAAAATCGACCTCAATGGGCTTCAATGGATGTTAATCGACGATATCTTACAAAGTTAGATGCAAACTCAATGAAATATATAAGAAAATTCTAAATTCGACTCCAAATTAGGAAGATAGACTTTGAAAATGTTCAATCAACACAAAGTGACAATCGATCTCAATGGGCTTCAATGGATGTTAAACGACGATATCTGACAAAGTTAGGTGCAAACTCACTGAAATATATAAGAAATGTTGAATTTCGACTTCAAATTAGGAAGATAGACTTTGAAAATGTTCAATCAACACAAAGTGACAGTCGACCTCAATGGGCTTCAATGGATGTTAATCGACGATATCTGAAAAAGTTAATTGCAAACTCACTCAAATATATAAGAAATGTTGAAATTCGACTTCAAATTAGGAAGATAGACTTTGAAAATTTTCAATCAACACAAAGTGACAATCGACCTCAATGGGCTTCAATGGATGTTAATCGACGATATCTGACAAAGTTAATTGCAAACTCACTCAAATATATAAGAAATGTTGAAATTCGACTTCAAATTAGGAAGATAGACTTTGAAAATTTTCAATCAACACAAAGTGACAGTCGACCTCAATGGGCTTTAATGGAAGTTAATCGACGATATCTGAAAAAGTTAGATGCAAACTCACTGAAATATATAAAAAAATGTTGAAATTCGACTTCAAATTAGGAAGATAGACTTTGAAAATTTTCAATCAACACAAAGTGACAGTCGACCTCAATGGGCTTCAATGGATGTTAATCGACGATATCTGAAAAAGTTAGATGCAAACTCACTGAAATATATAAAAAATGTTGAAATTCGACTTCAAAATTGGGAAGATAGACTTTGAAAATTTTCAATCAACACAAAGTGAAAATCGACCCCAATGGGCTTCAATGGATGTTAATCGACGATATCTTACAAAGTTAGATGCAAACTCAATGAAATATATAAGAAAATTCTAAATTCGACTCCAAATTAGGAAGATAGACTTTGAAAATTTTCAATCAACACAAACTGACAATCGACCTCAATAGGCTTCAATGGATGTTAAACGACGATATCTGACAAAGTTAGATGCAAACTCACTGAAATATATAAAAAAATGTTGAAATTCGACTTCAAATTAGGAAGATAGACTTTGAAAATTTTCAATCAACACAAAGTGACAATCGACCTCAATGGGCTTCAATGGATGTTAATCGACGATATCTGAAAAAGTTAGATGCAAACTCACTGAAATATATAAAAAATGTTGAAATTCGACTTCAAATTAGGAAGATAGACTTTGAAAATTTTCAATCAACACAAAGTGACAATCGACCTCAATGGGCTTCAATGGATGTTAATCGACGATATCTGACAAAGTTAATTGCAAACTCACTCAAATATATAAGAAATGTTGAAATTCGACTTCAAATTAGGAAGATAGACTTTGAAAATTTTCAATCAACACAAAGTGACAGTCGACCTCAATGGGCTTCAATGGATGTTAATCGACGATATCTGAAAAAGTTAGATGCAAACTCACTGAAATATATAAAAAATGTTGAAATTCGACTTCAAAATTGGGAAGATAGACTTTGAAAATTTTCAATCAACACAAAGTGAAAATCGACCCCAATGGGCTTCAATGGATGTTAATGGACGATATCTTACAATGTTAGATGCAAACTCAATGAAATATATAAGAAAATTCTAAATTCGACTCCAAATTAGGAAGATAGACTTTGAAAATTTTCAATCAACACAAACTGACAATCGACCTCAATAGGCTTCAATGGATGTTAAACGACGATATCTGACAAAGTTAGATGCAAACTCACTGAAATATATAAGAAATGTTGAATTTCGACTTCAAATTAGGAAGATAGACTTTGAAAATGTTCAATCAACACAAAGTGACAATCGACCTCAATGGGCTTCAAGGATGTTAATCGACGATATCTGACAAAGTTAATTGCAAACTCACTCAAATATATAAGAAATGTTGGAATTCGACTTCAAATTAGGCAGATAGACTTTGAAAATTTTCAATCAACACATAGTGACAATCGACCTCAATGGGCTTCAATGGATGTTTATCGACGATATCTGACAAAGTTAATTGCAAACTCACTCAAATATATAAGAAATGTTGAAATTCGACTTCAAATTAGGAAGATAGACTTTGAAAATTTTCAATCAACACAAAGTGACAGTCGGCCTCAATGGGCTTCAATGGATGTTAATCGACGATATCTGACAGTTAGATGCAAACTCACTGAAATATATAAGGAATGTTGAAATTCGACTTCAAATTGGGAAGATAGACTTTGAAAATTTTCAATCAACACAAAGTGAAAATCGACCTCAATGGGCTTCAATGGATGTTAATCGACGATATCTTACAAAGTTAGATGCAAACTCAATGAAATATATAAGAAAATTCTAAATTCGACTCCAAATTAGGAAGATAGACTTTGAAAATTTTCAATCAACACAAAGAGACAATCGATCTCAATGGGCTTCAATGGATGTTAATCGACGATATCTGACAAAGTTAGATGCAAACTCACTGAAATATATAAGGAATGTTGAAATTCGACTTCAAATTGGGAAGATAGACTTTGAAAATTTTCAATCAACACAAAGTAAAAATCGACCTCAATGGGCTTCAATGGATGTTAATCGACGATATCTTACAAAGTTAGATGCAAACTCAATGAAATATATAAGAAAATTCTAAATTCGACTCCAAATTAGGAAGATAGACTTTGAAAATTTTCAATCAACACAAAGTGACAATCGACCTCAATGGGCTTCAATGATGTTAATCGACGATATCTGACAAAGTTAATTGCAAACTCACTCAAATATATAAGAAATGTTGAAATTCGACTTCAAATTAGGAAGATAGACTTTGAAAATTTTCAATCAAGACAAAGTGACAATCGATCTCAATGGGCTTCAATGGATGTTAATCGACGATATCTGACAAAGTTGATTGCAAACTCACTCAAATATATAAGAAATGTTGAAATTCGACTTCAAATTAGGCAGATAGACTTTGAAAATTTTCAATCAACACAAAGTGACAATCGACCTCAATGGGCTTCAATGGATGTTAATCGACGATATCTTACAAAGTTAGATGCAAACTCTATGAAATATATAAGAAAATTCTAAATTCGACTCCAAATTAGGAAGATAGACTTTGAAAATTTTCAGTCAACACAAAGAGACAATCGATCTCAATGGGCTTCAATGGATGTTAATCGACGATATCTGACAAAGTTAGATGCAAACTCTATGAAATATATAAGGAAATTCTAAATTCGACTCCAAATTAAGAAGATAGACTTTGAAAATTTTCAATCAACACAAAGTGACAATCGACCTCAATGGGCTTCAATGATGTTAATCGACGATATCTGACAAAGTTAATTGCAAACTCACTCAAATATATAAGAAATGTTGAAATTCGACTTCAAATTAGGAAGATAGACTTTGAAAATTTTCAATCAAGACAAAGTGACAATCGATCTCAATGGGCTTCAATGGATGTTAAACGACAATATCTGACAAAGTTAGATGCAAACTCACTGAAATATATAAGAAATGTTGAATTTCGACTTCAAATTAGGAAGATAGACTTTGAAAATGTTCAATCAACACAAAGTGACAATCGACCTCAATGGGCTTCAATGATGTTAATCGACGATATCTGACAAAGTTAATTGCAAACTCACTCAAATATATAAGAAATGTTGAAATTCGACTTCAAATTAGGAAGATAGACTTTGAAAATTTTCAATCAAGACAAAGTGACAATCGATCTCAATGGGCTTCAATGGATGTTAAACGACAATATCTGACAAAGTTAATTGCAAACTCACTCAAATATATAAGAAATGTTGAAATTCGACTTCAAATTAGGAAGATAGACTTTAAAAATTTTCAATCAACACAAAGTGACAATCGATCTCATTGGGCTTCTGTGGATGTAAATCGACGATATCTGACAAAATTAGATGCAATCTCACTGAAATATATAAGAATTGTTGAAATTTGACTTCAAATTAGGAAGATAGACTTTGAAAATTTTCAATCAAGACAAAGTGACAATCGATCTCAATGGGCTTTAATGGAAGTTAATCGACGATATCTGAAAAAGTTAGATGCAAACTCACTGAAATATATAAAAAATGTTGAAATTCGACTTCAAATTAGGAAGATGGACTTTGAAAATGTTCAATCAACACAAAGTGACAATCGATCTCAATGGGCTTCAATGGATGTTAATCGACGATATCTGACAAAGTTAGATGCAAACTCAATGAAATATATAAGAAAATTCTAAATTCGACTCCAAATTAGGAAGTAAGACTTTGAAAATTTTCAATCAACACAAAGTGACAATCGACCTCAATGGGCTTCAATGATGTTAATCGACGATATCTGACAAAGTTAATTACAAACTCACTCAAATATATAAGAAATGTTGAAATTCGACTTCAAATTAGGAAGATAGACTTTGAAAATTTTCAATCAAGACAAAGTGACAATCGATCTCAATGGGCTTCAATGGATGTTAAACGACAATATCTGACAAAGTTAGGTGCAAACTCACTGAAATATATAAGAAATGTTGAATTTCGACTTCAAATTAGGAAGATAGACTTTGAAAATGTTCAATCAACACAAAGTGACAATCGACCTCAATGGGCTTCAATGGATGTTAATCGACGATATCTGACAAAGTTGATTGCAAACTCACTCAAATATATAAGAAATGTTGAAATTCGACTTCAAATTAGGCAGATAGACTTTGAAAATTTTCAATCAACACAAAGTGACAATCGACCTCAATGGGCTTCAATGGATGTTAATCGACGATATCTTACAAAGTTAGATGCAAACTCTATGAAATATATAAGAAAATTCTAAATTCGACTCCAAATTAGGAAGATAGACTTTGAAAATTTTCAGTCAACACAAAGAGACAATCGATCTCAATGGGCTTCAATGGATGTTAATCGACGATATCTGACAAAGTTAGATGCAAACTCTATGAAATATATAAGGAAATTCTAAATTCGACTCCAAATTAAGAAGATAGACTTTGAAAATTTTCAATCAACACAAAGTGACAATCGACCTCAATGGGCTTCAATGATGTTAATCGACGATATCTGACAAAGTTAATTGCAAACTCACTCAAATATATAAGAAATGTTGAAATTCGACTTCAAATTAGGAAGATAGACTTTGAAAATTTTCAATCAAGACAAAGTGACAATCGATCTCAATGGGCTTCAATGGATGTTAAACGACAATATCTGACAAAGTTAGATGCAAACTCACTGAAATATATAAGAAATGTTGAATTTCGACTTCAAATTAGGAAGATAGACTTTGAAAATGTTCAATCAACACAAAGTGACAATCGACCTCAATGGGCTTCAATGGATGTTAATCGACGATATCTGAAAAAGTTAATTGCAAACTCACTCAAATATATAAGAAATGTTGAAATTCGACTTCAAATTAGGAAGATAGACTTTAAAAATTTTCAATCAACACAAAGTGACAATCGATCTCATTGGGCTTCTGTGGATGTAAATCGACGATATCTGACAAAATTAGATGCAATCTCACTGAAATATATAAGAATTGTTGAAATTTGACTTCAAATTAGGAAGATAGACTTTGGAAATTTTTAATCAACACAAAGTGACAGTCGACCTCAATGGGCTTCAATGGGTGTTAATCGACGATATCTGACAAAGTTAGATGCAAACTCAATGAAATATATAAAAAATGTTGAAATTCGACTTCAAATTAGGAAGATAGACTTTGAAAATTTTCAGTCAACACAAAGAGACAATCGATCTCAATGGGCTTCAATGGATGTTAATCGACGATATCTGACAAAGTTAGATGCAAACTCTATGAAATATATAAGGAAATTCTAAATTCGACTCCAAATTAAGAAGATAGACTTTGAAAATTTTCAATCAACACAAAGTGACAATCGACCTCAATGGGCTTCAATGATGTTAATCGACGATATCTGACAAAGTTAATTGCAAACTCACTCAAATATATAAGAAATGTTGAAATTCGACTTCAAATTAGGAAGATAGACTTTGAAAATTTTCAATCAAGACAAAGTGACAATCGATCTCAATGGGCTTCAATGGATGTTAAACGACAATATCTGACAAAGTTAGATGCAAACTCACTGAAATATATAAGAAATGTTGAATTTCGACTTCAAATTAGGAAGATAGACTTTGAAAATGTTCAATCAACACAAAGTGACAATCGACCTCAATGGGCTTCAATGGATGTTAATCGACGATATCTGACAAAGTTAATTGCAAACTCACTCAAATATATAAGAAATGTTGAAATTCGACTTCAAATTAGGAAGATAGACTTTAAAAATTTTCAATCAACACAAAGTGACAATCGATCTCATTGGGCTTCTGTGGATGTAAATCGACGATATCTGACAAAATTAGATGCAAACTCACTGAAATATATAAGAATTGTTGAAATTTGACTTCAAATTAGGAAGATAGACTTTGGAAATTTTTAATCAACACAAAGTGACAGTCGACCTCAATGGGCTTCAATGGGTGTTAATCGACGATATCTGACAAAGTTAGATGCAAACTCAATGAAATATATAAAAAATGTTGAAATTCGACTTCAAATTGGGAAGATAGACTTTGAAAATTTTCAATCAACACAAAGTGACAATCGACCTCAATAGGCTTCAATGGATGTTAATCGACGATATCTGACAAAGTTAGATGCAAACTCAATGAAATATATAAGAAATTTTGAAATTCGACTCCAAATTAGGAAGATAGAGTTTGAAAATTTTCAATCAACACAAACTGACAATCGACCTCAATGGGCTTCAATGGATGTTAATCGACGATATCTGACAAAGTTAATTGCAAACTCATTCAAATATATAAGAAATGTTGAAATTTGACTTCAAATTAGGAAGATAGAATTTGGAAATTTTCAATCAACACAAAGTGACAGTCGACCTCAATGGGCTTCAATGGATGTTAATCGACGATATCTGACAAAGTTAATTGCAAACTCACTCAAATATATAAGAAATGTTGAAATTTGACTTCAAATTAGGAAGATAAACTTTGAAAATGTTCAATCAACACAAAGTGACAATCGACCTCAATGGGCTTCAATGATGTTAATCGACGATATCTGACAAAGTTAATTGCAAACTCACCGAAATATATAAAAAATGTTGAAATTCGACTTCAAATTAGGAAGATAGACTTTGAAAATTTTCAATCAACACAAAGTGACAATCGACCTCAATGGGCTTCAATGGATGTTAATCGACGATATCTGACAAAGTCAATTGCAAACTCACTCAAATATATAAGAAATGTTGGAATTCGACTTCAAATTAGGAAGATAGACTTTGAAAATTTTCAATCAACACAAAGTGACAATCGACCGCAATGCGCTTCAATGGATGTTAATCGACGATATCTGACAAAGTCAATTGCAAACTCACTCAAATATATAAGAAATGTTGGAATTCGACTTCAAATTAGGAAGATAGACTTTGAAAATTTTCAATCAACACAAAGTGACAATCGACCTCAATGGGCTTCAATGGAAGTTAATCGACGATATCTGAAAAAGTTAGATGCAAACTCACTGAAATATATAAAAAATGTTGAAATTCGACTTCAAATTAGGAAGATAGACTTTGAAAATTTTCAATCAACACAAAGTGACAATCGACCTCAATGGGCTTCAATGGATGTTAATCGACGATATCTGAGAAAGTTAGATGCAAACTCAATGAAATATATAAGAAATTTTTAAATTCGACTACAAATTAGGAAGATAGACTTTGAAAATTTTCAATCAACACAAAGTGACAGTCGACCTTAATGGGCTTCAGTTGATGTAAATCGACGGTATCTGACAGTTAGATGCAAACTCACTGAAATATATAAAAAATGTTGAAATTCGACTTCAAATTGGGAAGATAGACTTTGAAAATTTTCAATCAACACAAAGTGAAAATCGACCTCAATGGGCTTCAATGGATGTTAATCGACGATATCGTACAAAGTTAGATGCAAACTCAATGAAATATATAAGAAAATTCTAAATTCGACTCCAAATTAGGAAGATAGACTTTGAAAATTTTCAATCAACACAAAGTGACAATCGACCTCAATAGGCTTCAATGGATGTTAAACGACGATATCTGACAAAGTTAGATGCAAACTCACTGAAATATATAAGAAATGTTGAAATTCGACTTCAAATTAGGAAGATAGACTTTGAAAATTTCCAATCAACACAAAGTGACAGTCGACCTCAATGGGCTTAAATGGGTGTTAATCGACGATATCTGACAAAGTTAGATGCAAACTCAATGAAATATATAAAAAATGTTGAAATTCGACTTCAAATTAGGAAGATAGACTTTGAAAATTTTCAATCAACACAAAGTGACAATCGACCGCAATGGGCTTCAATGGATGTTAATCGACGATATCTGACAAAGTCAATTGCAAACTCACTCAAATATATAAGAAATGTTGAAATTCGACTTCAAATTAGAAAGATAGACTTTGAAAATTTTCAATCAACACAAAGTGACAATCGACCTCAATAGGCTTCAATGGATGTTAATCGACGATATCTGACAAAGTTAGATGCAAACTCAATGAAATATATAAGAAATTTTGAAATTCGACTCCAAATTAGGAAGATAGACTTTGAAAATTTTTAATCAACACAAACTGACAATCGACCTCAATGAGCTTCAATGGATGTTAATCGACGATATCTGACAAAGTTAATTGCAAACTCATTCAAATATATAAGAAATGTTGAAATTTGACTTCAAATTAGGAAGATAGAATTTGGAAATTTTCAATCAACACAAAGTGACAGTCGACCTCAACGGGCTTCAATGGATGTTAATCGACGATATCTGACAAAGTTAATTGCAAACTCACTCAAATATATAAGAAATGTTGAAATTTGACTTCAAATTAGGAAGATAGACTTTGAAAATGTTCAATCAACACAAAGTGACAATCGACCTCAATGGGCTTCAATGATGTTAATCGACGATATCTGACAAAGTTAATTGCAAACTCACCGAAATATATAAAAAATGTTGAAATTCGACTTCAAATTAGGAAGATAGACTTTGAAAATTTTCAATCAACACAAAGTGACAATCGACCTCAATGGGCTTCAATGGATGTTAATCGACGATATCTGACAAAGTCAATTGCAAACTCACTCAAATATATAAGAAATGTTGGAATTCGACTTCAAATTAGGAAGATAGACTTTGAAAATTTTCAATCAACACAAAGTGACAATCGACCGCAATGGGCTTCAATGGATGTTAATCGACGATATCTGACAAAGTCAATTGCAAACTCACTCAAATATATAAGAAATGTTGGAATTCGACTTCAAATTAGGAAGATAGACTTTGAAAATTTTCAATCAACACAAAGTGACAATCGACCTCAATGGGCTTCAATGGATGTTAATCGACGATATCTGACAAAGTCAATTGCAAACTCACTCAAATATATAAGAAATGTTGGAATTCGACTTCAAATTAGGAAGATAGACTTTGAAAATTTTCAATCAACACAAAGTGACAATCGACCGCAATGGGCTTCAATGGATGTTAATCGACGATATCTGACAAAGTCAATTGCAAACTCACTCAAATATATAAGAAATGTTGGAATTCGACTTCAAATTAGGAAGATAGACTTTGAAAATTTTCAATCAACACAAAGTGACAATCGACCTCAATGGGCTTCAATGGATGTTAATCGACGATATCTGACAAAGTTAGATGCAAACTCAATGAAATTTATAAGAAATTTTTAAATTCGACTCCAAATTAGGAAGATAGACTTTGAAAATTTTCAATCAACACAAAGTGACAGTCGACCTTAATGGGCTTCAGTTGATGTTAATCGACGATATCTGAAAAAGTTAGATGCAAACTCAATGAAATATATAAGAAATTTTGAAATTCGACTCCAAATTAGGAAGACAGAGTTTGAAAATTTTCAATCAAGACAAAGTGACAATCGATCTCAATGGGCTTCAATGGATGTTAAACGACGATATCTGACAAAGTTAGATGCAAACTCACTGAAATATATAAGAAATGTTGAATTTCGACTTCAAATTAGGAAGATAGACTTTGAAAATGTTCAATCAACACAAAGTGACAATCGACATCAATGGGCTTCAATGGATGTTAATCGACGATATCTGAATAAGTTAGATGCAAACTCACCGAAATATATAAAAAATGTTGAAATTCGACTTCAAATTAGGAAGATAGACTTTGAAAATTTTCAATCAACACAAAGTGAAAATCGACCTCAATGGGCTTCAATGGATGTGAATCGACGATATCTTACAAAGTTAGATGCAAACTCAATGAAACATATAAGAAAATTCTAAATTCGACTCCAAATTAGGAAGATAGACTTTGAAAATTTTCAATCAACACAAAGAGACAATCGATCTCAATGGGCTTCAATGGATGTTAATCGACGATATCTGACAAAGTTAATTGCAAACTCACTCAAATATATAAGAAATGTTGAAATTCGACTTCAAATTAGGAAGATAGACTTTGAAAATTTTCAATCAAGACAAAGTGACAATCGATCTCAATGGGCTTCAATGGATGTTAAACGACAATATCTGTCAAAGTTAATTGCAAACTCACTCAAATATATAAGAAATGTTGAATTTCGACTTCAAATTAGGAAGATAGACTTTGAAAATGTTCAATCAACACAAAGTGACAATCGACCTCAATGGGCTCCAATGGATGTTAATCGACGATATCTGACAAAGTTAATTGCAAACTCACTCAAATATATAAGAAATGTTGAAATTCGACTTCAAATTAGGAAGATAGACTTTGAAAATTTTCAATCAAAACAAAGTGACAATCGACCTCAATGGGCTTCAATGGATGTTAATCGACGATATCTGACAAAGTTAGATGCAAACTCAATGGAATATATAAGAAATTTTGAAATTCGACTCCAAATTAGGAAGATAGATTTTGAAAATTTTCAATCAACACAAAGTGACAGTCGACCTCAATGGGCTTCAATGGATGTTAATCGATGATATCTGACAAAGTTAATTGCAAACTCACCCAAATATATAAGAAATGTTGAAATTCGACGTCAAATTAGGAAGATAGACTTTGAAAATTTTCAATCAACACAAAGTGACAATCGACCTCAATGGGCTTCAATGGATGTTAATCGACGATATCTGACAAAGTTAATTGCAAACTCACTCAAATATATAAGAAATGTTGAAATTCGACTTCAAATTAGGAAGATAGACTTTGAAAATTTTCAATCAACACAAAGTGACAGTCGACCTCAATGGGCTTCAATGGATGTTAATCGACGATATCTGAAAAAGTTAATTGCAAACTCACTCAAATATATAAGAAATGTTGAAATTCGACTTCAAATTGGGAAGATAGACTTTGAAAATTTTCAATCAACACAAAGTGAAAATCGACCTCAATGGGCTTCAATGGATGTTAATCGACGATATCTTACAAAGTTAGATGCAAACTCAATGAAATATATAAGAAAATTCTAAATTCGACTCCAAATTAGGAAGATAGACTTTGAAAATTTTCAATCAACACAAAGAGACAATCGATCTCAATGGGCTTCAATGGATGTTAATCGACGATATCTGACAAAGTTAGATGCAAACTCACTGAAATATATAAGAAATGTTGAATTTCGACTTCAAATTAGGAAGATAGACTTTGAAAATGTTCAATCAACACAAAGTGACAATCGACCTCAATGGGCTTCAATGGATGTTAATCGACGATATCTGACAAAGTTAATTGCAAACTCACTCAAATATATAAGAAATGTTGAAATTCGACTTCAAATTAGGAAGATAGACTTTGAAAATTTTCAATCAACACAAAGTGACAGTCGACCTCAATGGGCTTCAATGGATGTTAATCGACGATATCTGACAGTTAGATGCAAACTCACTGAAATATATAAGGAATGTTGAAATTCGACTTCAAATTGGGAAGATAGACTTTGAAAATTTTCAATCAACACAAAGTGAACATCGACCTCAATGGGCTTCAATGGATGTTAATCGACGATAACTTACAAAGTTAGATGCAAACTCAATGAAATATATAAGAAAATTCTAAATTCGACTCCAAATTAGGAAGATAGACTTTGAAAATTTTCAATCAACACAAAGTGACAATCGACCTCAATGGGCTATGACGTTAATCGACGATATCTGACAAAGTTAATTGCAAACTCACTCAAATATATAAGAAATGTTGAAATTCGACTTCAAATTAGGAAGATAGACTTTGAAAATTTTCAATCAAGACAAAGTGACAATCGATCTCAATGGGCTTTAATGGAAGTTAATCGACGATATCTGAAAAAGTTATATGCAAACTCACTGAAATATATAAAAAATGTTGAAATTCGACTTCAAATTAGGAAGATAGACTTTGAAAATTTTCAATCAACACAAAGTGAAAATCGACCTCAATGGGCTTCAATGGATGTTAATCGACGATATCTTACAAAGTTAGATGCGAACTCAATGAAATATATAAGAAAATTCTAAATTCGACTCCAAATTAGGAAGATAGACTTTGAAAATTTTCAATCAACACAAACTGACAATCGAACTCAATAGGCTTCAATGGATGTTAAACGACGATATCTGACAAAGTTAGATGCAAACTCACTGAAATATATAAGAAATGTTGAATTTCGACTTCAAATTAGGAAGATAGACTTTGAAAATGTTCAATCAACACAAAGTGACAATCGACCTCAATGGGCTTCAATGGATGTTAATCGACGATATCTGACAAAGTTAATTGCAAACTCACTCAAATATATAAGAAATGTTGAAATTCGACTTCAAATTAGGAAGATAGACTTTGAAAATTTTCAATCAACACAAAGTGACAGTCGACCTCAATTGGCTTTAATGGAAGTTAATCGACGATATCTGAAAAAGTTAGATGCAAACTCACTGAAATATATAAAAAAATGTTGAAATTCGACTTCAAATTAGGAAGATAGACTTTGAAAATTTTCAATCAACACAAAGTGACAATCGACCTCAATGGGCTTCAATGGATGTTAATCGACGATATCTGACAAAGTTAATTGCAAACTCACTCAAATATATAAGAAATGTTGAAATTCGACTTCAAATTAGGAAGATAGACTTTGAAAATTTTCAATCAACACAAAGTGACAGTCGACCTCAATGGGCTTCAATGGATGTTAATCGACGATATCTGAAAAAGTTAGATGCAAACTCACTGAAATATATAAAAAATGTTGAAATTCGACCTCAAAATTGGGAAGATAGACTTTGAAAATTTTCAATCAACACAAAGTGAAAATCGACCCCAATGGGCTTCAATGGATGTTAATCGACGATATCTTACAAAGTTAGATGCAAACTCAATGAAATATATAAGAAAATTCTAAATTCGACTCCAAATTAGGAAGATAGACTTTGAAAATTTTCAATCAACACAAACTGACAATCGACCTCAATAGGCTTCAACGGATGTTAAACGACGATATCTGACAAAGTTAGATGCAAACTCACTGAAATATATAAAAAAATGTTGAAATTCGACTTCAAATTAGGAAGATAGACTTTGAAAATTTTCAATCAACACAAAGTGACAATCGACCTCAATGGGCTTCAATGGATGTTAATCGACGATATCTGAAAAAGTTAGATGCAAACTCACTGAAATATATAAAAAATGTTGAAATTCGACTTCAAATTAGGAAGATAGACTTTGAAAATTTTCAATCAACACAAAGTGACAATCGACCTCAATGGGCTTCAATGGATGTTAATCGACGATATCTGACAAAGTTAATTGCAAACTCACTCAAATATATAAGAAATGTTGAAATTCGACTTCAAATTAGGAAGATAGACTTTGAAAATTTTCAATCAACACAAAGTGACAGTCGACCTCAATGGGCTTCAATGGATGTTAATCGACGATATCTGAAAAAGTTAGATGCAAACTCACTGAAATATATAAAAAATGTTGAAATTCGACTTCAAATTAGGAAGATAGAGTTTGAAAATTTTCAATCAACAAAAACTGACAATCGACCTCAATGGGCTTCAATGGATGTTAATCGACGATATCTGACAAAGTTAATTGCAAACTCATTCAAATATATAAGAAATGTTGGAATTCGACTTCAAATTAGGAAGATAGACTTTGAAAATTTTCAATCAACACAAAGTGACAATCGACCTCAATGGGCTTCTGTGGATGTAAATCGACGATATCTGACAAAATTAGATGCAAACTCACCGAAATATATAAAAAATGTTGAAATTCGACTTCAAATTAGGAAGATAGACTTGGAATATTTTCAATCAACACAAAGTGACAATCGACCGCAATGGGCTTCAATGGATGTTAATCGAAGATATCTGACAAAGTCAATTGCAAACTCACTCAAATATATAAGAAATGTTGGAATTCGACTTCAAATTAGGAAGATAGACTTTGAAAATTTTCAATCAACACAAAGTGACAGTAGACTTCAATGGGCTTCAATGGAAGTTAATCGACGATATCTGAAAAAGTTAGATGCAAACTCACTGAAATATATAAAAAATGTTGAAATTCGACTTCAAATTAGGAAGATAGACTTTGAAAATTTTCAATCAACACAAAGTGACAATCGACCTCAATGGGCTTCAATGGATGTTAATCGACGATATCTGACAAAGTTAGATGCAAACTCAATGAAATATATAAGAAATTTTTAAATTCGACTCCAAATTAGGAAGATAGACTTTGAAAATTTTCAATCAACACAAAGTGACAGTCGACCTTAATGGGCTTCAGTGGATGTAAATCGACGGTATCTGACAGTTAGATGCAAACTCACTGAAATATATAAAAAATGTTGAAATTCGACTTCAAATTGGGAAGATAGACTTTGAAAATTTTCAATCAACACAAAGTGAAAATCGACCTCAATGGGCTTCAATGGATGTTAATCGACGATATCTTACAAAGTTAGATGCAAACTCAATGAATTATATAAGAAAATTCTAAATTCGACTCCAAATTAGGAAGATAGACTTTGAAAATTTTCAATCAACACAAAGTGACAATCGACCTCAATAGGCTTCAATGGATGTTAATCGACGATATCTGACAAAGTTAGATGCAAACTCAATGAAATATATAAGAAATTTTGAAATTCGACTCCAAATTAGGAAGACAGAGTTTGAAAATTTTCAATCAAGACAAAGTGACAATCGATCTCAATGGGCTTCAATGGATGTTAAACGACGATATCTGACAAAGTTAGATGCAAACTCACTGAAATATATAAGAAATGTTGAATTTCGACTTCAAATTATGAAGATAGACTTTGAAAATGTTCAATTAACACAAAGTGACAATCGACCTCAATAGGCTTCAATGGATGTTAATCGACGATATCTGACAAAGTTAGATGCAAACTCACTGAAATATATAAGAAATGTTGAATTTCGACTTCAAATTATGAAGATAGACTTTGAAAATGTTCAATCAAGACAAAGTGACAATCGATCTCAATGGGCTTCAATGGATGTTAAACGACGATATCTGACAAAGTTAGATGCAAACTCACTGAAATATATAAGAAATGTTGAAATTCGACTTCAAATTAGGCAGATAGACTTTGAAAATTTTCAATCAACACAAAGTGACAATCGACCTCAATGGGCTTCAATGGATGTTAATCGACGATATCTGACAAGGTAGATGCAAACTCAATGAAATATATAAGAAATTTTGAAATTCGACTCCAAATTAGGAAGATAGACTTTGAAAATTTTCAATCAACACAAAGTGACAGTCGACCTTAATGGGCTTCAGTGGATGTAAATCGACGATATCTGACAGTTAGATGCAAACTCACTGAAATATATAAAAAATGTTGAAATTCGACTTCAAATTGGGAAGATAGACTTTGGAAATTTTCAATCAACACAAAGTGAAAATCGACCTCAATGGGCTTCAATGGATGTTAATCGACGATATCTGACAAAGTTAGATGCAAACTCAATGAAATATATAAGAAATTTTGAAATTCGACTCCAAATTAGGAAGATAGAGTTTGAAAATTTTCAATCAAGACAAAGTGACAGTCGACCTCAATGGGCTTCAATGGGTGTTAATCGACGATATCTGACAAAGTTAGATGCAAACTCAATGAAATATATAAAAAATGTTGAAATTCGACTTCAAATTAGGAAGATAGACTTTGAAAATTTTCAATCAACACAAAGTGACAATCGACCGCAATGGGCTTCAATGGATGTTAATCGACGATATCTGACAAAGTCAATTGCAAACTCACTCAAATATATAAGAAATGTTGAAATTCGACTTCAAATTAGGAAGATAGACTTTGAAAATTTTCAATCAACACAAAGTGACAGTCGACCTCCATAGGCTTCAATGGATGTTAATCGACGATATCTGACAAAGTTAGATGCAAACTCAATGAAATATATAAGAAATTTTGAAATTCGACTCCAAATTAGGAAGATAGAGTTTGAAAATTTTCAATCAACACAAACTGACAATCGACCTCAATGGGCTTCAATGGATGTTAATCGACGATATCTGACAAAGTTAATTGCAAACTCATTCAAATATATAAGAAATGTTGAAATTCGACTTCAAATTAGGAAGATAGACTTTGAAAATTTTCAATCAACACAAAGTGACAATCGACCTCAATAGGCTTCAATGGATGTTAATCGACGATATCTGACAAAGTTAGATGCAAACTCAATGAAATATATAAGAAATTTTGAAATTCGACTCCAAATTAGGAAGATAGAGTTTGAAAATTTTCAATCAACACAAACTGACAATCGACCTCAATGGGCTTCAACGGATGTTAATCGACGATATCTGACAAAGTTAATTGCAAACTCATTCAAATATATAAGAAATGTTGGAATTCGACTTCAAATTAGGAAGATAGACTTTGAAAATTTTCAATCAACACAAAGTGACAATCGACATCAATGGGCTTCTGTGGATGTAAATCGACGATATCTGACAGAATTAGATGCAAACTCACTGAAATATATAAGAAATGTTGAAATTTGACTCCAAATTAGGAAGATAGAGTTTGGAAATTTTCAATCAAGACAAAGTGACAATCGACCTCAATGGTCTTCAATGGATGTTAATCGACGATATCTGACAAAGTCAATTGCCAACTCACTCAAATATATAAGAAATGTTGAAATTCGACTTCAAATTAGAAAGATAGACTTTGAAAATTTTCAATCAACACAAAGTGACAATCGACCTCAATAGGCTTCAATGGATGTTAATCGACGATATCTGACAAAGTTAGATGCAAACTCAATGAAATATATAAGAAATTTTGAAATTCGACTCCAAATTAGGAAGATAGAGTTTGAAAATTTTCAATCAACACAAACTGACAATCGACCTCAATGGGCTTCAATGGATGTTAATCGACGATATCTGACAAAGTTAGATGCAAACTCAATGAAATATATAAGAAATGTTGAAATTCGACTTCAAATTAGGAAGATAGACTTTGAAAATTTTCAATCAACACAAAGTGACAGTCGACCTCAATGGGCTTCAATGGATGTTAATCGACGATATCTGAAAAAGTTAGATGCAAACTCACTGAAATATATAAAAAATGTTGAAATTCGACTTCAAATTAGGAAGATAGACTTTGAAAATTTTCAATCAACACAAAGTGACAATCGACCTCAATGGGCTTCAATGGATGTTAATCGACGATATCTGACAGTTAGATGCAAACTCACTGAAATATATAAGGAATGTTGAAATTCGACTTCAAATTGGGAAGATAGACTTTGAAAATTTTCAATCAACACAAAGTGAAAATCGACCTCAATGGGCTTCAATGGATGTTAATCGACGATATCTTACAGAGTTAGATGCAAACTCAATGAAATATATAAGAAAATTCTAAATTCGACTCCAAATTAGGAAGATAGACTTTGAAAATTTTCAATCAACACAAAGAGACAATCGATCTCAATGGGCTTCAATGGACGTTAATCGTCGATATCTGACAAAGTTAGATGCAAACTCAATGAAATATATAAGAAAATTCTAAATTCGACTCCAAATTAGGAAGATAGACTTTGAAAATTTTCAATCAACACAAAGTGACAATCGACCTCAATGGGCTTCAATGGATGTTAATCGACGATATCTGACAAAGTTAATTGCAAACTCACCCAAATATATAAGAAATGTTGAAATTCGACTTCAAATTAGGAAGATAGACTTTGAAAATTTTCAATCAACACAAAGTGACAGTCGACATCAATGGGCTTCAATGGATGTTAATCGACAATATCTGAAAAAGTTAGATGCAAACTCACTGAAATATATAAAAAATGTTGAAATTCGACTTCAAATTAGGAAGATAGAGTTTGAAAATTTTCAATCAACACAAACTGACAATCGACCTCAATGGGCTTCAATGGATGTTAATCGACGATATCTGACAAAGTTAATTGCAAACTCATTCAAATATATAAGAAATGTTGAAATTCGACTTCAAATTAGGAAGATAGACTTTGAAAATTTTCAATCAAGACAAAGTGACAATCGATCTCAATGGGCTTCAATGGATGTTAAACGACAATATCTGACAAAGTTAGATGCAAACTCACTGAAATATATAAGAAATGTTGAAATTCGACTTCAAATTAGGAAGATAGACTTTGAAAATTTTCAATCAACACAAAGTGACAATCGACCTCAATAGGCTTCAATGGATGTTAATCGACGATATCTGACAAAGTTAATTGCAAACTCATTCAAATATATAAGAAATGTTGGAATTCGACTTCAAATTAGGAAGATAGACTTTGAAAATTTTCAATCAACACAAAGTGACAATCGACATCAATGGGCTTCTGTGGATGTAAATCGACGATATCTGACAAAATTAGATGCAAACTCACTGAAATATATAAGAAATGTTGAAATTTGACTCCAAATTAGGAAGATAGAGTTTGAAAATTTTCAATCAACACAAACTGACAATCGACCTCAATGGGCTTCAATGGATGTTAATCGACGATATCTGACAAAGTTAATTGCAAACTCATTCAAATATATAAGAAATGTTGAATTTCGACTTCAAATTATGAAGATAGACTTTGAAAATGTTCAATCAAGACAAAGTGACAATCGATCTCAATGGGCTTCAATGGATGTTAAACGACGATATCTGACAAAGTTAGATGCAAACTCACTGAAATATATAAGAAATGTTGAAATTCGACTTCAAATTAGGCAGATAGACTTTGAAAATTTTCAATCAACACAAAGTGACAATCGACCTCAATGGGCTTCAATGGATGTTAATCGACGATATCTGACAAGGTAGATGCAAACTCAATGAAATATATAAGAAATTTTGAAATTCGACTCCAAATTAGGAAGATAGACTTTGAAAATTTTCAATCAACACAAAGTGACAATCGACCTCAATGGGCTTCAATGGATGTTAATCGACGATATCTGACAAAGTTAGATGCAAACTCAATGAAATATATAAGAAATTTTGAAATTCGACTCCAAATTAGGAAGATAGAGTTTGAAAATTTTCAATCAAGACAAAGTGACAGTCGACCTCAATGGGCTTCAATGGGTGTTAATCGACGATATCTGACAAAGTTAGATGCAAACTCAATGAAATATATAAAAAATGTTGAAATTCGACTTCAAATTAGGAAGATAGACTTTGAAAATTTTCAATCAACACAAACTGACAATCGACCTCCATAAGCTTCAATGGATGTTAATCGACGATATCTGACAAAGTTAGATGCAAACTCACTGAAATATATAAGAAATGTTGAATTTCGATTTCAAATTAGGAAGATAGACTTTGAAAATGTTCAATCAACACAAAGTGACAATCGACCTCAATGGGCTTCAATGGATGTTAATCGACGATATCTGACAAAGTTAGATGCAAACTCAATGAAATATATAAGAAATTTTGAAATTCGACTCCAAATTAGGAAGATAGAGTTTGAAAATTTTCAATCAACACAAACTGACAATCGACCTCAATGGGCTTCAATGGATGTTAATCGACGATATCTGACAAAGTTAATTGCAAACTCATTCAAATATATAAGAAATGTTGAAATTCGACTTCAAATTAGGAAGATAGACTTTGAAAATTTTCAATCAAGACAAAGTGACAATCGATCTCAATGGGCTTCAATGGATGTTAAACGACAATATCTGACAAAGTTAGATGCAAACTCACTGAAATATATAAGAAATGTTGAAATTCGACTTCAAATTAGGAAGATAGACTTTGAAAATTTTCAATCAACACAAAGTGACAATCGACCTCAATAGGCTTCAATGGATGTTAATCGACGATATCTGACAAAGTTAATTGCAAACTCATTCAAATATATAAGAAATGTTGGAATTCGACTTCAAATTAGGAAGATAGACTTTGAAAATTTTCAATCAACACAAAGTGACAATCGACATCAATGGGCTTCTGTGGATGTAAATCGACGATATCTGACAAAATTAGATGCAAACTCACTGAAATATATAAGAAATGTTGAAATTTGACTCCAAATTAGGAAGATAGAGTTTGAAAATTTTCAATCAACACAAACTGACAATCGACCTCAATGGGCTTCAATGGATGTTAATCGACGATATCTGACAAAGTTAATTGCAAACTCATTCAAATATATAAGAAATGTTGAATTTCGACTTCAAATTATGAAGATAGACTTTGAAAATGTTCAATCAAGACAAAGTGACAATCGATCTCAATGGGCTTCAATGGATGTTAAACGACGATATCTGACAAAGTTAGATGCAAACTCACTGAAATATATAAGAAATGTTGAAATTCGACTTCAAATTAGGCAGATAGACTTTGAAAATTTTCAATCAACACAAAGTGACAATCGACCTCAATGGGCTTCAATGGATGTTAATCGACGATATCTGACAAGGTAGATGCAAACTCAATGAAATATATAAGAAATTTTGAAATTCGTCTCCAAATTAGGAAGATAGACTTTGAAAATTTTCAATCAACACAAAGTGACAGTCGACCTTAATGGGCTTCAGTGGATGTAAATCGACGATATCTGACAGTTAGATGCAAACTCACTGAAATATAAAAAAAATGTTGAAATTCGACTTCAAATTGGGAAGATAGACTTTGGAAATTTTCAATCAACACAAAGTGAAAATCGACCTCAATGGGCTTCAATGGATGTTAATCGACGATATCTGACAAAGTTAGATGCAAACTCAATGAAATATATAAGAAATTTTGAAATTCGACTCCAAATTAGGAAGATAGAGTTTGAAAATTTTCAATCAAGACAAAGTGACAGTCGACCTCAATGGGCTTCAATGGGTGTTAATCGACGATATCTGACAAAGTTAGATGCAAACTCAATGAAATATATAAAAAATGTTGAAATTCGACTTCAAATTAGGAAGATAGACTTTGAAAATTTTCAATCAACACAAAGTGACAATCGACCTCCATAAGCTTCAATGGATGTTAATCGACGATATCTGACAAAGTTAGATGCAAACTCAATGAAATATATAAGAAATTTTGAAATTCGACTCCAAATTAGGAAGATAGAGTTTGAAAATTTTCAATCAACACAAACTGACAATCGACCTCAATGGGCTTCAATGGATGTTAATCGACGATATCTGACAAAGTTAATTGCAAACTCATTCAAATATATAAGAAATGTTGAAATTCGACTTCAAATTAGGAAGATAGACTTTGAAAATTTTCAATCAACACAAAGTGACAATCGACCTCAATAGGCTTCAATGGATGTTAATCGACGATATCTGACAAAGTTAGATGCAAACTCAATGAAATATATAAGAAATTTTGAAATTCGACTCCAAATTAGGAAGATAGAGTTTGAAAATTTTCAATCAACACAAACTGACAATCGACCTCAATGGGCTTCAATGGATGTTAATCGACGATATCTGACAAAGTTAGATGCAAACTCAATGAAATATATAAGAAATGTTGAAATTTGACTTCAAATTAGGAAGATAGACTTTGAAAATTTTCAATCAACACAAAGTGACAGTCGACCTCAATAGGCTTCAATGGATGTTAATCGACGATATCTGAAAAAGTTAGATGCAAACTCACTGAAATATATAAAAAATGTTGAAATTCGACTTCAAATTAGGAAGATAGACTTTGAAAATTTTCAATCAACACAAAGTGACAATCGACCTCAATGGGCTTCAATGGATGTTAATCGACGATATCTGACAGTTAGATGCAAACTCACTGAAATATATAAGGAATGTTGAAATTCGACTTCAAATTGGGAAGATTGACTTTGAAAATTTTCAATCAACACAAAGTGAAAATCGACCTCAATGGGCTTCAATGGATGTTAATCGACGATATCTGACAAAGTTAGATGCAAACTCAATGAAATATATAAGAAATTTTGAAATTCGACTCCAAATTAGGAAGATAGAGTTTGAAAATTTTCAATCAACACAAACTGACAATCGACCTCAATGGGCTTCAATGGATGTTAATCGACGATATCTGACAAAGTTAGATGCAAACTCAATGAAATATATAAGAAATGTTGAAATTCGACTTCAAATTAGGAAGATAGACTTTGAAAATTTTCAATCAACACAAAGTGACAGTCGACCTCAATGGGCTTCAATGGATGTTAATCGACGATATCTGAAAAAGTTAGATGCAAACTCACTGAAATATATAAAAAATGTTGAAATTCGACTTCAAATTAGGAAGATAGACTTTGAAAATTTTCAATCAACACAAAGTGACAATCGACCTCAATGGGCTTCAATGGATGTTAATCGACGATATCTGACAAAATTAGATGCAAACTCACTGAAATATATAAGAAATGTTGAAATTTGACTCCAAATTAGGAAGATAGAGTTTGGAAATTTTCAATCAAGACAAAGTGACAATCGACCTCAATGGGCTTCAATGGATGTTAATCGACGATATCTGACAAAGTCAATTGCCAACTCACTCAAATATATAAGAAATGTTGAAATTCGACTTCAAATTAGAAAGATAGACTTTGAAAATTTTCAATCAACACAAAGAGACAATCGATCTCAATGGGCTTCAATGGATGTTAATCGTCGATATCTGACAAAGTTAGATGCAAACTCAATGAAATATATAAGAAAATTCTAAATTCGACTCCAAATTAGGAAGATAGACTTTGAAAATTTTCAATCAACACAAAGTGACAATCGACCTCAATGGGCTTCAATGATGTTAATCGACGATATCTGACAAAATTAATTGCAAACTCACCCAAATATATAAGAAATGTTGAAATTCGACTTCAAATTAGGAAGATAGACTTTGAAAATTTTCAATCAACACAAAGTGACAGTCGACATCAATGGGCTTCAATGGATGTTAATCGACAATATCTGAAAAAGTTAGATGCAAACTCACTGAAATATATAAAAAATGTTGAAATTCGACTTCAAATTAGGAAGATAGAGTTTGAAAATTTTCAATTAACACAAACTGACAATCGACCTCAATGGGCTTCAATGGATGTTAATCGACGATATCTGACAAAGTTAATTGCAAACTCATTCAAATATATAAGAAATGTTGAAATTCGACTTCAAATTAGGAAGATAGACTTTGAAAATTTTCAATCAAGACAAAGTGACAATCGATCTCAATGGGCTTCAATGGATGTTAAACGACAATATCTGACAAAGTTAGATGCAAACTCACTGAAATATATAAGAAATGTTGAATTTCGACTTCAAATTAGGAAGATAGACTTTGAAAATTTTCAATCAACACAAAGTGACAATCGACCTCAATGGGCTTCAATGGATGTTAATCGACGATATCTGACAAAGTTAGATGCAAACTCAATGAAATATATAAGAAATTTTGAAATTCGACTCCAAATTAGGAAGATAGAGTTTGAAAATTTTCAATCAACACAAACTGACAATCGACCTCAATGGGCTTCAATGGATGTTAATCGACGATATCTGACAAAGTTAATTGCAAACTCATTCAAATATATAAGAAATGTTGAAATTCGACTTCAAATTAGGAAGATAGACTTTGAAAATTTTCAATCAAGACAAAGTGACAATCGATCTCAATGGGCTTCAATGGATGTTAAACGACAATATCTGACAAAGTTAGATGCAAACTCACTGAAATATATAAGAAATGTTGAAATTCGACTTCAAATTAGGAAGATAGACTTTGAAAATTTTCAATCAACACAAAGTGACAATCGACCTCAATAGGCTTCAATGGATGTTAATCGACGATATCTGACAAAGTTAGATGCAAACTCAATGAAATATATAAGAAATTCTGAAATTCGACTCCAAATTAGGAAGATAGAGTTTGAAAATTTTCAATCAACACAAACTGACAATCGACCTCAATTGGCTTCAATGGATGTTAATCGACGATATCTGACAAAGTTAATTGCAAACTCATTCAAATATATAAGAAATGTTGGAATTCGACTTCAAATTAGGAAGATAGACTTTGAAAATTTTCAATCAACACAAAGTGACAATCGACATCAATGGGCTTCTGTGGATGTAAATCGACGATATCTGACAAAATTAGATGCAAACTCACTGAAATATATAAGAAATGTTGAAATTTGACTCCAAATTAGGAAGATAGAGTTTGAAAATTTTCAATCAACACAAACTGACAATCGACCTCAATGGGCTTCAATGGATGTTAATCGACGATATCTGACAAAGTTAATTGCAAACTCATTCAAATATATAAGAAATGTTGAATTTCGACTTCAAATTATGAAGATAGACTTTGAAAATGTTCAATCAAGACAAAGTGACAATCGATCTCAATGGGCTTCAATGGATGTTAAACGACGATATCTGACAAAGTTAGATGCAAACTCACTGAAATATATAAGAAATGTTGAAATTCGACTTCAAATTAGGCAGATAGACTTTGAAAATTTTCAATCAACACAAAGTGACAATCGACCTCAATGGGCTTCAATGGATGTTAATCGACGATATCTGACAAGGTAGATGCAAACTCAATGAAATATATAAGAAATTTTGAAATTCGACTCCAAATTAGGAAGATAGACTTTGAAAATTTTCAATCAACACAAAGTGACAGTCGACCTTAATGGGCTTCAGTGGATGTAAATCGACGATATCTGACAGTTAGATGCAAACTCACTGAAATATATAAAAAATGTTGAAATTCGACTTCAAATTGGGAAGATAGACTTTGGAAATTTTCAATCAACACAAAGTGAAAATCGACCTCAATGGGCTTCAATGGATGTTAATCGACGATATCTGACAAAGTTAGATGCAAACTCAATGAAATATATAAGAAATTTTGAAATTCGACTCCAAATTAGGAAGATAGAGTTTGAAAATTTTCAATCAAGACAAAGTGACAGTCGACCTCAATGGGCTTCAATGGGTGTTAATCGACGATATCTGACAAAGTTAGATGCAAACTCAATGAAATATATAAAAAATGTTGAAATTCGACTTCAAATTAGGAAGATAGACTTTGAAAATTTTCAATCAACACAAAGTGACAATCGACCTCCATAGGCTTCAATGGATGTTAATCGACGATATCTGACAAAGTTAGATGCAAACTCAATGAAATATATAAGAAATTTTGAAATTCGACTCCAAATTAGGAAGATAGAGTTTGAAAATTTTCAATCAACACAAACTGACAATCGACCTCAATGGGCTTCAATGGATGTTAATCGACGATATCTGACAAAGTTAATTGCAAACTCATTCAAATATATAAGAAATGTTGGAATTCGACTTCAAATTAGGAAGATAGACTTTGAAAATTTTCAATCAACACAAAGTGACAATCGACATCAATGGGCTTCTGTGGATGTAAATCGACGATATCTGACAAAATTAGATGCAAACTCACTGAAATATATAAGAAATGTTGAAATTTGACTCCAAATTAGGAAGATAGAGTTTGGAAATTTTCAATCAAGACAAAGTGACAATCGACCTCAATGGGCTTCAATGGATGTTAATCGACGATATCTGACAAAGTCAATTGCCAACTCACTCAAATATATAAGAAATGTTGAAATTCGACTTCAAATTAGAAAGATAGACTTTGAAAATTTTCAATCAACACAAAGTGACAATCGACCTCAATAGGCTTCAATGGATGTTAATCGACGATATCTGACAAAGTTAGATGCAAACTCAATGAAATATATAAGAAATTTTGAAATTCGACTCCAAATTAGGAAGATAGAGTTTGAAAATTTTCAATCAACACAAACTGACAATCGACCTCAATGGGCTTCAATGGATGTTAATCGACGATATCTGACAAAGTTAGATGCAAACTCAATGAAATATATAAGAAATGTTGAAATTCGACTTCAAATTAGGAAGATAGACTTTGAAAATTTTCAATCAACACAAAGTGACAGTCGACCTCAATGGGCTTCAATGGATGTTAATCGACGATATCTGAAAAAGTTAGATGCAAACTCACTGAAATATATAAAAAATGTTGAAATTCGACTTCAAATTAGGAAGATAGACTTTGAAAATTTTCAATCAACACAAAGTGACAATCGACCTCAATGGGCTTCAATGGATGTTAATCGACGATATCTGACAGTTAGATGCAAACTCACTGAAATATATAAGGAATGTTGAAATTCGACTTCAAATTGGGAAGATAGACTTTGAAAATTTTCAATCAACACAAAGTGAAAATCGACCTCAATTGGCTTCAATGGATGTTAATCGTCGATATCTGACAAAGTTAGATGCAAACTCAATGAAATATATAAGAAAATTCTAAATTCGACTCCAAATTAGGAAGATAGACTTTGAAAATTTTCAATCAACACAAAGTGACAGTCGACCTCAATGGGCTTCAATGGATGTTAATCGACAATATCTGAAAAAGTTAGATGCAAACTCACTGAAATATATAAAAAATGTTGAAATTCGACTTCAAATTAGGAAGATAGAGTTTGAAAATTTTCAATCAACACAAACTGACAATCGACCTCAATGGGCTTCAATGGATGTTAATCGACGATATCTGACAAAGTTAATTGCAAACTCATTCAAATATATAAGAAATGTTGAAATTCGACTTCAAATTAGGAAGATAGACTTTGAAAATTTTCAATCAAGACAAAGTGACAATCGATCTCAATGGGCTTCAATGGATGTTAAACGACAATATCTGACAAAGTTAGATGCAAACTCACTGAAATATATAAGAAATGTTGAATTTCGACTTCAAATTAGGAAGATAGACTTTGAAAATGTTCAATCAACACAAAGTGACAATCGACCTCAATGGGCTTCAATGGATGTTAATCGACGATATCTGACAAAGTTAGATGCAAACTCAATGAAATATATAAGAAATTTTGAAATTCGACTCCAAATTAGGAAGATAGAGTTTGAAAATTTTCAATCAACACAAACTGACAATCGACCTCAATGGGCTTCAATGGATGTTAATCGACGATATCTGACAAAGTTAATTGCAAACTCATTCAAATATATAAGAAATGTTGAAATTCGACTTCAAATTAGGAAGATAGACTTTGAAAATTTTCAATCAAGACAAAGTGACAATCGATCTCAATGGGCTTCAATGGATGTTAAACGACAATATCTGACAAAGTTAGATGCAAACTCACTGAAATATATAAGAAATGTTGAAATTCGACTTCAAATTAGGAAGATAGACTTTGAAAATTTTCAATCAACACAAACTGACAATCGACCTCAATAGGCTTCAATGGATGTTAATCGACGATATCTGACAAAGTTAGATGCAAACTCAATGAAATATATAAGAAATTCTGAAATTCGACTCCAAATTAGGAAGATAGAGTTTGAAAATTTTCAATCAACACAAACTGACAATCGACCTCAATGGGCTTCAATGGATGTTAATCGACGATATCTGACAAAGTTAATTGCAAACTCAGTCAAATATATAAGAAATGTTGGAATTCGACTTCAAATTAGGAAGATAGACTTTGAAAATTTTCAATCAACACAAAGTGACAATCGACATCAATGGGCTTCTGTGGATGTAAATCGACGATATCTGACAAAATTAGATGCAAACTCACTGAAATATATAAGAAATGTTGAAATTCGACTTCAAATTAGGAAGATAGACTTTGAAAATTTTCAATCAACACAAAGTGACAATCGACCTCAATAGGCTTCAATGGATGTTAATCGACGATATCTGACAAAGTTAGATGCAAACTCAATGAAATATATAAGAAATTTTGAAATTCGACTCCAAATTAGGAAGATAGAGTTTGAAAATTTTCAATCAACACAAACTGACAATCGACCTCAATGGGCTTCAATGGATGTTAATCGACGATATCTGACAAAGTTAATTGCAAACTCATTCAAATATATAAGAAATGTTGGAATTCGACTTCAAATTAGGAAGATAGACTTTGAAAATTTTCAATCAACACAAAGTGACAATCGACATCAATGGGCTTCTGTGGATGTAAATCGACGATATCTGACAAAATTAGATGCAAACTCACTGAAATATATAAGAAATGTTGAAATTTGACTCCAAATTAGGAAGATAGAGTTTGAAAATTTTCAATCAAGACAAAGTGACAATCGACCTCAATGGGCTTCAATGGATGTTAATCGACGATATCTGACAAAGTCAATTGCCAACTCACTCAAATATATAAGAAATGTTGAAATTCGACTTCAAATTAGGAAGATAGACTTTGAAAATTTTCAATCAACACAAAGTGACAATCGACCTCAATAGGCTTCAATGGATGTTAATCGACGATATCTGACAAAGTTAGATGCAAACTCAATGAAATATATAAGAAATTTTGAAATTCGACTCCAAATTAGGAAGATAGAGTTTGAAAATTTTCAATCAACACAAACTGACAATCGACCTCAATGGGCTTCAATGGATGTTAATCGACGATATCTGACAAAGTTAGATGCAAACTCAATGAAATATATAAGAAATGTTGAAATTCGACTTCAAATTAATGCGTTCAACACAAAGTGACAGTCGACCCTCAATGGGCTTCAATGGATGTTAATCGACGATATCTTACAGAAGTTAGATGCAAACTCAATGAAATATATAAGAAAATTCTAAATTCGACTCCAAATTAGGAAGATAGACTTTGAAAATTTTTCAATCAACACAAAAGAGACAATCGATCTCAATGGGCTTCAATGGATGTTTAAACGACGATATCTGACAAAAGTTAGATGCAAACTCACTCGACTGAAATATATAAGAAATGTTGAAATTCGACTCCAAATTAGGAAGAATAGATTTTGAAAATTTTCAATCAACACAAAGTGACAGTCGACCTCAATGGGCTTCAATGGATGTTAATCGACGATTATCTGACAAGAGTTAATTGCAAAACTCACCCAAATATATAAGAAATGTTGAAATTCGACTTCAAATTAGGAAGATAGACTTTGAAAATTTTCAATCAACACAAAGTGACAGTCGACCTTAATAGACTTCAGTGGATGTAAAATCGACGATATCTGACAGTTAGATGCAAACTCACTGAAATATATAAAAAATGTTGAAAATTCGACTTCAAATTGGGAAGATAGACTTTGAAAACTTTCAATCAACACAAAGTGAAAATCGACCTCAATGGGCTTCAATGGATGTTAATCGACGATATCTTACAAAGTTAGATGCAAACTCAATGAAATATATATAAGAAAATTCTAAAATTCGACTCCAAATTAAGAAGATAGACTTTGAAAATTTTCAATCAACACAAAGTGACAATCGACCTCAATAGGCTTCAATGGATGTTAATCGACGATATCTGACAAAGTTAGATGCAAACTCAATGAAATATATAAGAAATTTCGAAATTCGACTCCAAATTAGGAAGATAGAGTTTGAAAATTTTCAATCAAGACAAAGTGACAATCGATCTCAATGAGCTTCAATGGATGTTAAACGACGATATCTGACAAAGTTAGATGCAAACTCAATGAAAATATATAAGAAATTTCTGAAATTTCGAAATTCGACTCCAAATTAGGAAGATAGAGTTTGAAAATTTTCAATCAAGACAAAGTGACAATCGATCTCAATGAGCTTCAATGGATGTTAAACGACGATATCTGACAAAGTTAGATGCAAACTCACTGAAATATATAAGAAATGTTGAATTTCGACTTCAAATTAGGCAGATAGACTTTGAAAATTTTCAATCAACACAAAGTGACAATCGACCTCAATGGGCTTCAATGGATGTTAATCGACGATATCTGACAAAGTTAATTGCAAACTCACTCAAATATATAAGAAATGTTGAAATTCGACTTCAAATTAGGAAGATAGACTTTGAAAATTTTCAATCAACACAAAGTGACAATCGACCTCAATGGGCTTCAATGGATGTTAATCGACGATATCTGACAGTTAGATGCAAACTCACTGAAATATATAAGGAATGTTGAAATTCGACTTCAAATTGGGAAGATAGACTTTGAAAATTTTCAATCAACACAAAGTGACAATCGACCTCAATAGGCTTCAATGGATGTTAATCGACGATATCTGACAAAGTTAGATGCAAACTCAATGAAATATATAAGAAATTTTGAAATTCGACTCCAAATTAGGAAGATAGAGTTTGAAAATTTTCAATCAAGACAAAGTGACAATCGATCTCAATGAGCTTCAATGGATGTTAAACGACGATATCTGACAAAGTTAGATGCAAACTCACTGAAATATATAAGAAATGTTGAATTTCGACTTCAAATTAGGCAGATAGACTTTGAAAATTTTCAATCAACACAAAGTGACAATCGACCTCAATGGGCTTCAATGGATGTTAATCGACGATATCTGACAAAGTTAATTGCAAACTCACTCAAATATATAAGAAATGTTGAAATTCGACTTCAAATTAGGAAGATAGACTTTGAAAATTTTCAATCAACACAAAGTGACAATCGACCTCAATGGGCTTCAATGGATGTTAATCGACGATATCTGACAGTTAGATGCAAACTCACTGAAATATATAAGGAATGTTGAAATTCGACTTCAAATTGGGAAGATAGACTTTGAAAATGTTCAATCAACACAAAGTGACAATCGACCTCAATGGGCTTCAATGGATGTTAATCGACGATATCTGACAAAGTTAATTGCAAACTCACTCAAATATATAAGAAAGGTTGAAATTCGACTTCAAATTAAGCAGATAGACTTTGAAAATTTTCATTCAACACAAAGTGACAATCGACCTCAATGGGCTTCAATGGATGTTAATCGACGATATCTGACGAAGTTAATTGCAAACTCATTCAAATATATAAGAAATGTTGGCATTTGACTTCAAATTAGGAAGATAGACTTTAAAAATTTTCAATCAACACAAAGTGACAATCGATCTCAATGGGCTTCTGTGGATGTAAATCGACGATATCTGACAAAATTAGATGCAAACTCACTGAAATATATAAGAATTGTTGAAATTTGACTTCAAATTAGGAAGATAGACTTTGGAAATTTTTAATCAACACAAAGTGACAGTCGACCTCAATGGGCTTCAATGCATGTTAATCGACGATATCTGACAAAGTTAATTGCAAACTCACTCGAATATATAAGAAATGTTGAAATTCGACTTCAAATTAGGAAGATAGACTTTGAAAATTTTCAATCAATACAAAGTGACAGTCGACCTCAATGGGCTTCAATGGGTGTTAATCGACGATATCTGACAAAGTTAGATGCAAACTCAATGAAATATATAAAAAATGTTGAAATTCGACTTCAAATTAGGAAGATAGACTTTGAAAATTTTCAATCAACACAAAGTGACAATCGACCGCAATGGGCTTCAATGGATGTTAATCGACGATATCTGACAAAGTCAATTGCAAACTCACTCAAATATATAAGAAATGTTGGAATTTGACTTCAAATTAGGAAGATAGACTTTGAAAATTTTCAATCAACACAAAGTGACAATCGACCTCAATAGGCTTCAATGGATGTTAATCGACGATATCTGACAAAGTTAGATGCAAACTCAATGAAATATATAAGAAATTTTGAAATTCGACTCCAAATTAGGAAGATAGAGTTTGAAAATTTTCATTCAACACAAACTGACAATCGACCTAAATGGGCTTCAATGGATGTTAATCGACGATATCTGACAAAGTTAATTGCAAACTCATTCAAATATATAAGAAATGTTGGAATTCGACTTCAAATTAGGAAGATACACTTTGAAAATTTTCAATCAACACAAAGTGACAATCGACATCAATGGGCTTCTGTGGATGTAAATCGACGATATCTGACAAAATTAGATGCAAACTCACTGAAATATATAAGAAATGTTGAAATTTGACTTCAAATTAGGAAGATAGACTTTGAAAATGTACAATCAACACAAAGTGACAATCGACCTCAATGGGCTTCAATGATGTTAATCGACGATATCTGACAAAGTTAATTGCAAACTCACTGAAATATATAAGAAATGTTGAAATTCGACTTCAAATTAGGAAGATAGACTTGGAAAATTTTCAATCAACACAAAGTGACAATCGACCGCAATGGGCTTCAATGGATGTTAATCGACGATATCTGACAAAGTCAATTGCAAACTCACTCAAATATATAAGATATGTTGGAATTCGACTTCAAATTAGGAAGATAGACTTTGAAAATTTTCAATCAAGACAAAGTGACAATCGATCTCAATGGGCTTCAATGGATGTTAAACGACGATATCTGACAAAGTTAGATGCAAACTCACTGAAATATATAAGAAATGTTGAATTTCGACTTCAAATTAGGAAGATAGACTTTGAAAATTTTCAATCAACACAAAGTGACAATCGACCTCAATGGGCTTCAATGGATGTTAATCGACGATATCTGACAAAGTCAATTGCAAACTCATTCAAATATATAAGAAATGTTGGAATTCGACTTCAAATTAGGAAGATAGACTTTGAAAATTTTCAATCAACACAAAGTGACAATCGACATCAATGGGCTTCTGTGGATGTAAATCGACGATATCTGACAAAATTAGATGCAAACTCACTGAAATATATAAGAAATGTTGAAATTTGACTTCAAATTAGGGAGATAGGCTTTGGAAATTTTCAATCAACACAAAGTGACAGTCGACCTCAATGGGCTTCAATGGATGTTAATCGACGATATCTGACAAAATTAGATCAATGAAATATATAAGAAATTTTGAAATTCGACTCCAAATTAGGAAGATAGACTGAAAATTTTCAATCAACACAAAGCGACAATCGACCTCAATGGGCTTCAATGGATGTTAACCGACGATATCTGACAAAGTTAATTGTAACTCATTCAAATATATAAGAAATGTTGGAATTTGACTTCAAATTAGGAAGATAGACTTTAAAAATTTTCAATCAACACAAAGTGACAATCGACATCAATGGGCTTCTGTGGATGTAAATCGACGATATCTGACAAAATTAGATGCAAACTCACTGAAATATATAAGAAGTGTTGAAATTTGACTTCAAATTAGGAAGATAGAATTTGGAAATTTTCAATCAACACAAAGTGACAGTCGACCTCAATGGGCTTCAATGGATGTTAATCGACGATATCTGACAAAGTTAATTGCAAACTCATTCAAATATATAAGAAATGTTGGAATTCGACTTCAAATTAGGAAGATAGACTTTGAAAATTTTCAATCAACACAAAGTGACAATCGACATCAATGGGCTTCTGTGGATGTAAATCGACGATATCTGACAAAATTAGATGCAAACTCACTGAAATATATAAGAAATTTTGAAATTCGACTCCAAATTAGGAAGATAGAGTTTGAAAATTTTCAATCAACACAAAGCGACAATCGACCTCAATGGGCTTCAATGGATGTTAATCGACGATATCTGACAAAGTTAATTGTAACTCATTCAAATATATAAGAAATGTTGGAATTTGACTTCAAATTAGGAAGATAGACTTTAAAAATTTTCAATCAACACAAAGTGACAATCGACATCAATGGGCTTCTGTGGATGTAAATCGACGATATCTGAAAAAGTTAGATGCAAACTCAATGAAATATATAAGAAATTTTGAAATTCGACTCCAAATTAGGAAGATAGAGTTTGAAAATTTTCATTCAACACAAACTGACAATCGACCTAAATGGGCTTCAATGGATGTTAATCGACGATATCTGACAAAGTTAATTGCAAACTCATTCAAATATATAAGAAATGTTGGAATTCGACTTCAAATTAGGAAGATAGACTTTGAAAATTTTCAATCAACACAAAGTGACAATCGACATCAATGGGCTTCTGTGGATGTAAATCGACGATATCTGACAAAATTAGATGCAAACTCACTGAAATATATAAGAAGTGTTGAAATTTGACTTCAAATTAGGAAGATAGAATTTGGAAATTTTCAATCAACACAAAGTGACAGTCGACCTCAATGGGCTTCAATGGATGTTAATCGACGATATCTGACAAAGTTAATTGCAAACTCACTCAAATATATAAGAAATGTTGAAATTTGACTTCAAATTAGGAAGATAGACTTTGAAAATGTACAATCAACACAAAGTGACAATCGACATCAATGGGCTTCAATGATGTTAATCGACGATATCTGACAAAGTTAATTGCAAACTCACTGAAATATATAAGAAATGTTGAAATTCGACTTCAAATTAGGAAGATAGGCTTTGGAAATTTTCAATCAACACAAAGTGACAGTCGACGTCAATGGGCTTCAATGGATGTTAATCGACGATATCTGACAAAATTAGATGCAAACTCAATGAAATATATAAGAAATTTTGAAATTCGACTCCAAATTAGGAAGATAGAGTTTGAAAATTTTCAATCAAGACAAAGTGACAATCGACCTCAATGGGCTTCAATGGATGTTAATCGACGATATCTGACAAAGTTAATTGCAAACTCCCTCAAATATATAAGAAATGTTGAAATTCGACTTCAAATTAGGCAGATAGACTTTGAAAATTTTCAATCAACACAAAGTGACAATCGACCTCAATGGGCTTCAATGGATGTTAATCGACGATATCTGACAAAGTTAATTGCAAACTCATTCAAATATATAAGAAATGTTGGAATTTGACTTCAAATTAGGAAGATAGACTTTAAAAATTTTCAATCAACACAAAGTGACAATAAATCTCAATGGGCTTCTGTGGATGTAAATCGACGATATCTGAAAAAGTTAGATGCAAACTCACTGAAATATATAAAAAATGTTGAAATGCGACTTCAAATTAGGAAGATAGACTTTGAAAATTTTCAATCAACACAAAGTGACAATCGACCTCAATGGGCTTCAATGGATGTTAATCGACGATATCTGACAAAGTTAATTGCTAACTCACTCAAATATATAAGAAATGTTGAAATTCGACTTCAAATTAGGAAGATAGACTTTGAAAATTTTCAATCAACACAAAGTGACAATCGACCTCAATAGGCTTCAATGGATGTTAATCGACGATATCTGACAAAGTTAGATGCAAACTCAATGAAATATATAAGAAATTTTGAAATTCGACTCCAAATTAGGAAGATAGAGTTTGAAAATTTTCAATCAAGACAAAGTGACAATCGATCTCAATGGGCTTCAATGGATGTTAAACGACGATATCTGACAAAGTTAGATGCAAACTCACTGAAATATATAAGAAATGTTGAATTTCGACTTCAAATTAGGAAGATAGACTTTGAAAATGTTCAATCAACACAAAGTGACAATCGACCTCAATGGGCTTCAATGGATGTTAATCTACGATATCTGACAAAGTCAATTGCAAACTCATTCAAATATATAAGAAATGTTGGAATTCGACTTCAAATTAGGAAGATAGACTTTGAAAATTTTCAATCAACACAAAGTGACAATCGACATCAATGGGCTTCTGTGGATGTAAATCGACGATATCTGACAAAATTAGATGCAAACTCACTGAAATATATAAGAAATGTTGAAATTTGACTTCAAATTAGGGAGATAGGCTTTGGAAATTTTCAATCAACACAAAGTGACAGTCGACCTCAATGGGCTTCAATGCATGTTAATCGACGATATCTGACAAAATTAGATGCAAACTCAATGAAATATATAAGAAATTTTGAAACTCGACTCCAAATTAGGAAGATAGAGTTTGAAAATTTTCAATCAAGACAAAGTGACAATCGACCTCAATGGGCTTCAATGGATGTTAATCGACGATATCTGACAAAGTTAATTGCAAACTCACTCAAATATATAAGAAATGTTGAAATTCGACTTCAAATTAGGCAGATAGACTTTGAAAATTTTCAATCAACACAAAGTGACAATCGACCTCAATGGGCTTCAATGGATGTTAATCGACGATATCTGACAAAGTTAATTGCAAACTCATTCAAATATATAAGAAATGTTGGAATTTGACTTCAAATTAGGAAGATAGACTTTAAAAATTTTCAATCAACACAAAGTGACAATCGACCTCAATGGGCTTCTGTGGATGTAAATCGACGATATCTGACAAAATTAGATGCAAACTCACTGAAATATATAAGAAATGTTGAAATTTGACTTCAAATTAGGAAGATAGACTTTGGAAATTTTCAATCAACACAAAGTGACAGTCGACCTCAATGGGCTTCAATGGATGTTAGTCGACGATATCTGACAAAGTTAGATGCAAACTCAATGAAATATATAAGAAATTTTGAAATTCGACTCCAAATTAGGAAGATAGAGTTTGAAAATTTTCAATCAAGACAAAGTGACAATCGACCTCAATGGGCTTCAATGGATGTTAATGGACGATATCTGAAAAAGTTAATTGCAAACTCACTCAAATATATAAGAAATGTTGAAATTCGACTTCAAATTAGGCAGATAGACTTTGAAAATTTTCAATCAACACAAAGTGACAATCGACCTCAATGGGCTTCAATGGATGTTAATCGACGATATCTGACAAAGTTAATTGCAATCTCATTCAAATATATAAGGAATGTTGGAATTTGACTTCAAATTAGGAAGATAGACTTTAAAAATTTTCAATCAACACAAAGTGACAATCGACCTCAATGGGCTTCAATGGATGTTAATCGACGATATCTGACAAAGTTAATTGCTAACTCACTCAAATATATAAGAAATGTTGAAATTCGACTTCAAATTAGGAAGATAGACTTTGAAAATTTTCAATCAACACAAAGTGACAATCGACCTCAATGGGCTTCAATGGATGTTAATCGACGATATCTGACAAAGTTAATTGCTAACTCACTCAAATATATAAGAAATGTTGAAATTCGACTTCAAATTAGGAAGATAGACTTTGAAAATTTTCAATCAACACAAAGTGACAATCGACCTCAATAGGCTTCAATGGATGTTAGTCGACGATATCTGACAAAGTTAGATGCAAACTCAATGAAATATATAAGAAATTTTGAAATTCGACTCCAAATTAGGAAGATAGAGTTTGAAAATTTTCAATCAAGACAAAGTGACAATCGACCTCAATGGGCTTCAATGGATGTTAATCGACGATATCTGACAAAGTTAATTGCAAACTCACTCAAATATATAAGAAATGTTGAAATTCGACTTCAAATTAGGCAGATAGACTTTGAAAATTTTCAATCAACACAAAGTGACAATCGACCTCAATGGGCTTCAATGGATGTTAATCGACGATATCTGACAAAGTTAATTGCAAACTCATTCAAATATATAAGGAATGTTGGAATTTGACTTCAAATTAGGAAGATAGACTTTAAAAATTTTCAATCAACACAAAGTGACAATCGATCTCAATGGGCTTCTGTGGATGTAAATCGACGATATCTGACAAAATTAGATGCAAACTCACTGAAATATATAAGAATTGTTGAAATTTGACTACAAATTAGGAAGATAGACTTTGGAAATTTTTAATCAACACAAAGTGACAGTCGACCTCAATGGGCTTCAATGCAGGTTAATCGACGATATCTGACAAAGTTAATTGCAAACTCACTCAAATATATAAGAAATGTTGAAATTTGACTTCAAATTAGGAAGATAGACTTTAAAAATTTTCAATCAACACAAAGTGACAATCGATCTCAATGGGCTTCTGTGGATGTAAATCGACGATATCTGACAAAATTAGATGCAAACTCACTGAAATATATAAGAAATGTTGAAATTTGACTTCAAATTAGGAAGATAGAATTTGGAAATTTTCAATCAACACAAAGTGACAATCGACCTCAATGGGCTTCAATGATGTTAATCGACGATATCTGACAAAGTTAATTGCAAACTCACTGAAATATATAAAAAATGTTGAAATTCGACTTCAAATTAGGAAGATAGACTTGGAAAATTTTCAATCAACACAAAGTGACAATCGACCGCAATGGGCTTCAATGGATGTTAATCGACGATATCTGACAAAGTCAATTGCAAACTCACTCAAATATATAAGAAATGTTGGAATTCGACTTCAAATTAGGAAGATAGATTTGAAAATGTTCAATCAACACAAAGTGACAATCGACCTCAATGGGCTTCAATGGATGTTAATCGACGATATCTGACAAAGTTAATTGCAAACTCATTCAAATATATAAGAAATGTTTGAATTCGACTTCAAATTAGGAAGATAGACTTTGAAAATTTTCAATCAACACAAAGTGACAATCGACATCAATGGGCTTCTGTGGATGTAAATCGACGATATCTGACAAAATTAGATGCAAACTCAATGGGATATATAAGAAATTTTGAAATTCGACTCCAAATTAGGAAGTTAGACTTTGAAAATTTTCAATCAACACAAAGTGACAATCGACCATAATAGGCTTCAATGGATGTTAATCGACGATATCTGACAAAGTTAATTGCAAACTCATTCAAATATATAAGAAATGTTGGAATTCGACTTCAAATTAGGAAGATAGACTTTGAAAATTTTCAATCAACACAAAGTGACAATCGACCTCAATGGGCTTCTTTGGATGTAAATCGACGATATCTGACAAAATTAGATGCAAACTCACTGAAATATATAAGAAATGTTGAAATTTGACTTCAAATTAGAAAGATAGACTTTGGAAATTTTCAATCAACACAAAGTGACAGTCGACCTCAATGGGCTTCAATGGATGTTAATCGACGATATCTGACAAAGTTAATTGCAAACTCACTCAAATATATAAGAAATGTTGAAATTTGACTTCAAATTAGAAAGATAGACTTTGAAAATTTTCAATCAACACAAAGTGACAATCGACCTCAATAGGCTTCAATGGATGTTAATCGACGATATCTGACAAAGTTAATTGCAAACTCATTCAAATATATAAGAAATGTTGGAATTCGACTTCAAATTAGGAAGATAGACTTTGAAAATTTTCAATCAACACAAAGTGACAATCGACCTCAATGGGCTTCTTTGGATGTAAATCGACGATATCTGACAAAATTAGATGCAAACTCACTGAAATATATAAGAAATGTTGAAATTTGACTTCAAATTAGAAAGATAGACTTTGAAAATTTTCAATCAACACAAAATGACAGTCGACCTCAATGGGCTTCAATGGATGTTAATCGACGATATCTGAAAAAGTTAGATGCAAACTCACTGAAATATATAAGAAAATTCTAAATTCGACTCCAAATTAGGAAGATAGACTTTGAAAATTTTCAATCAACACAAAGAGACAATCGACCTCAATGGGCTTCAATGGATGTTAAACGACGATATCTGACAAAGTTAATTGCAAACTCATTCAAATATATAAGAAATGTTGGAATTTGACTTCAAATTAGGAAGATAGACTTTGAAAATTTTCAATCAACACAAAGTGACAATCGACATCAATGGGCTTCAATGGATGTTAATCGACAATATCTGACAAAGTTAATTGCAAACTCATTCAAATATATAAGAAATGTTGGAATTCGACTTCAAATTAGGAAGATAGACTTTGAAAATTTTCAATCAACACAAAGTGACAATCGACATCAATGGGCTTCAATGGATGTTAATCGACGATATCTGACAAAGTTAATTGCAAACTCACTCAATTATATAAGAAATGTTGAAATTTGACTTCAAATTAGGAAGATAGACTTTGAAAATGTTCAATCAACACAAAGTGACAATCGACCTCAATGGGCTTCAATGATGTTAATCGACGATATCTGACAAAGTTAATTGCAAACTCACTGGAATATATAAAAAATGTTGAAAATCGACTCCAAATTAGGAAGATAAACTTGGAAAATTTTCAATCAACACAAAGTGACAATCGACCTCAATAGGCTTCAATGGATGTTAATCGACGATATCTGACAAAGTTAGATGCAAACTCAATGAAATATATAAGAAATTTTGAAATTCGACTTCAAATTAGGAAGATAGACTTTGAAAATTTTCAATCAACACAAAGTGACAATCGACCTCAATGGGCTTCAATGGATGTTAATCGACGATATCTGACAAAATTAGATGCAAACTCACTGAAATATATAAGAAATGTTGAAATTTGACTTCAAATTAGGAAGATAGACTTTGAAAATTTTCAATCAACACAAAGTGACAATCGACCTCAATGGGCTTCAATGGATGTTAATCGACGATATCTGACAAAGTTAATTGCAAACTCACTCAAATATATAAGAAATGTTGAAATTCGACTTCAAATTAGGAAGATAGACTTTGAAAATTTTCAATCAACACAAAGTGACAATCGACCTCAATAGGCTTCAATGGATGTTAATCGACGATATCTGACAAAGTTAATTGCAAACTCATTCAAATATATAAGAAATGTTGAAATTCGACTCCAAATTAGGAAGATAGACTTTGAAAATTTTCAATCAACACAAAGTGACAATCGACCTCAATAGGCTTCAATGGATGTTAATCGACGATATCTGACAAAGTTAGATGCAAACTCAATGAAATATATAAGAAATTTTGAAATTCGACTCCAAATTAGGAAGATAGACTTTGAAAATTTTCAATCAACACAAAGAGACAATCGACCTCAATGGGCTTCAATGGATGTTAAACGACGATATCTGACAAAGTTAATTGCAAACTCATTCAAATATATAAGAAATGTTGGAATTTGACTTCAAATTAGGAAGATAGACTTTGAAAATTTTCAATCAACACAAAGTGACAATCGACATCAATGGGCTTCAATGGATGTTAATCGACAATATCTGACAAAGTTAATTGCAAACTCATTCAAATATATAAGAAATGTTGGAATTCGACTTCAAATTAGGAAGATAGACTTTGAAAATTTTCAATCAACACAAAGTGACAATCGACATCAATGGGCTTCAATGGATGTTAATCGACGATATCTGACAAAGTTAAATGCAAACTCACTCAATTATATAAGAAATGTTGAAATTTGACTTCAAATTAGGAAGATAGACTTTGAAAATGTTCAATCAACACAAAGTGACAATCGACCTCAATGGGCTTCAATGATGTTAATCGACGATATCTGACAAAGTTAATTGCAAACTCACTGGAATATATAAAAAATGTTGAAAATCGACTCCAAATTAGGAAGATAAACTTGGAAAATTTTCAATCAACACAAAGTGACAATCGACCTCAATAGGCTTCAATGGATGTTAATCGACGATATCTGACAAAGTTAGATGCAAACTCAATGAAATATATAAGAAATTTTGAAATTCGACTTCAAATTAGGAAGATAGACTTTGAAAATTTTCAATCAACACAAAGTGACAATCGACCTCAATGGGCTTCAATGGATGTTAATCGACGATATCTGACAAAATTAGATGCAAACTCACTGAAATATATAAGAAATGTTGAAATTTGACTTCAAATTAGGAAGATAGACTTTGAAAATTTTCAATCAACACAAAGTGACAATCGACCTCAATGGGCTTCAATGGATGTTAATCGACGATATCTGACAAAGTTAATTGCAAACTCACTCAAATATATAAGAAATGTTGAAATTCGACTTCAAATTAGGAAGATAGACTTTGAAAATTTTCAATCAACACAAAGTGACAATCGACCTCAATAGGCTTCAATGGATGTTAATCGACGATATCTGACAAAGTTAATTGCAAACTCATTCAAATATATAAGAAATGTTGAAATTCGACTCCAAATTAGGAAGATAGACTTTGAAAATTTTCAATCAACACAAAGTGACAATCGACCTCAATAGGCTTCAATGGATGTTAATCGACGATATCTGACAAAGTTAGATGCAAACTCAATGAAATATATAAGAAATTTTGAAATTCGACTCCAAATTAGGAAGATAGACTTTGAAAATGTTCAATCAACACAAAGTGACAATCGACCTCAATGGGCTTCAATGATGTTAATCGACGATATCTGACAAAGTTAATTGCAAACTCACTGGAATATATAAAAAATGTTGAAATTCGACTTCTAATTAGGAAGATAGACTTGGAAAATTTTCAATCAACACAAAGTGACAATCGACCTCAATGGGCTTCTGTGGATGTAAATCGACGATATCTGACAAAATTAGATGCAAATTCACTGAAATATATAAGAAATGTTGAAATTTGCCTTCAAATTAGGAAGATAGACTTTGAAAATGTTCAATCAACACAAAGTGACAATCGACCTCAATGGGCTTCAATGGATGTTAATCGACGATATCTGACAAAGTTAGATGCAAACTCACTCAACTAAATAAGAAATGTTGAAATTCGACTTCAAATTAGGAAGATAGACTTTCAAAATTTTCAATCAACAGAAAGTGACAATCGACCTCAATGGGCTTCAATGATGTTAATCGACGATATCTGACAAAGTTAATTGCAAACTCACTGGAATATATAAAAAATGTTGAAATTCGACTTCAAATTAGGAAGATAGACTTTGGAAATTTTCAATCAACACAAAGTGACAATCGACCTCAATGGGCTTCTGTGGATGTAAATCGACGATATCTGACAAAATTAGATGCAAATTCACTGAAATATATAAGAAATGTTGAAATTTGCCTTCAAATTAGGAAGATAGACTTTGAAAATGTTCAATCAACACAAAGTGACAATCGACCTCAATGGGCTTCAATGGATGTTAATCGACGATATCTGACAAAGTTAGATGCAAACTCACTCAACTAAATAAGAAATGTTGAAATTCGACTTCAAATTAGGAAGATAGACTTTCAAAATTTTCAATCAACAGAAAGTGACAATCGACCTCAATGGGCTTCAATGATGTTAATCGACGATATCTGACAAAGTTAATTGCAAACTCACTGGAATATATAAAAAATGTTGAAATTCGACTTCAAATTAGGAAGATAGACTTTGGAAATTTTCAATCAACACAAAGTGACAATCGACCTCAATGGGCTTCTGTGGATGTAAATCGACGATATCTGACAAAATTAGATGCAAACTCACTGAAATATATAAGAAATGTTGAAATTTGCCTTCAAATTAGGAAGATAGACTTTGAAAATGTTCAATCAACACAAAGTGACAATCGACCTCAATGGGCTTCAATGGATGTTAATCGACGATATATGAAAAAGTTAGATGCAAACTCACTGAAATATATAAGAAATGTTGAAATTCGACTTCAAATTAGGAAGATAGACTTGGAAAATTTTCAATCAACACAAAGTGACAATCGACCGCAATGGGCTTCAATGGATGTTAATCGACGATATCTGACAAAGTCAATTGCAAACTAACTCAAATATATAAGAAATGTTGAAATTCGACTTCAAATTAGGTAGATAGACTTTGAAAATTTTCAATCAACACAAAGTGACAGTCGACCATAATGGGCTTCAGTGGATGTAAATCGACGATATCTGACAGTTAGATGCAAACTCACTGAAATATATAAGGTATGTTGAAATTCGACTTCAAATTGGGAAGATAGACTTTGAAAATTTTCAATCAACACAAAGTGACAATCGACCTCAATAGGCTTCAATGGATGTTAATCGACGATATCTGACAAAGTTAGATGCAAACTCAATGAAATATATAAGAAATTTTGAAATTCGACTCCAAATTAGGAAGATAGAGTTTGAAAATTTTCAATCAAGACAAAGTGACAATCGATCTCAATGGGCTTCAATGGATGTTAAACGACGATATCTGACAAAGTTAGATGCAAACTCACTGAAATATATAAGAAATGTTGAATTTCGACTTCAAATTAGGAGGATAGACTTTGAAAATGTTCAATCAACACAAAGTGACAATCGACCTCAATGGGCTTCAATGGATGTTTATCGACGATATCTGACAAAGTTAATTGCAAACTCACTCAAATATATAAGAAATGTTGGAATTCGACTTCAAATTAGGAAGATAGACTTTGAAAAATTTCAATCAACACAAAGTGACAATCGACCTCAATGGGCTTCAATGATGTTAATCGACGATATCTGACAAAATTAGATGCAAACTCACTGAAATATATAAGAAATGTTGGAATTCGACTTCAAATTAGGAAGTTAGACTTTGAAAATTTTCAATCAACACAAAGTGACAATCGACATCAATGGGCTTCTGTGGATGGAAATCGACGATATCTGACAAAATTAGATGCAAACTCACTGAAATATATAAGAAATGTTGAAATTTGACTTCAAATTAGGAAGATAGACTTTGGAAATTTTCAATCAACACAAAGTGACAGTCGACCTCAATGGGCTTCAATGGATGTTAATCGACGATATCTGACAAAATTAGATGCAAACTCACTGAAATATATAAGAAATGTTGGAATTCGACTTCAAATTAGGAAGATAGACTTTGAAAAATTTCAATCAACACAAAGTGACAATCGACATAAATGGGCTTCTGTGGATGTAAATCGACGATATCTGACAAAATTGGATGCAAACTCACTGAAATATATAAGAAATGTTGGAATTCGACTTCAAATTAGGAAGTTAGACTTTGAAAATTTTCAATCAACACAAAGTGACAATCGACATCAATGGGCTTCTGTGGATGTAAATCGACGATATCTGACAAAATTAGATGCAAACTCACTGAAATATATAAGAAATGTTGAAATTTGACTTCAAATTAGGAAGATAGACTTTGGAAATTTTCAATCAACACAAAGTGACAGTCGACCTCAATGGGCTTCAATGGATGTTAATCGACGATATCTGACAAAATTAGATGCAAACTCACTGAAATATATAAGAAATGTTGGAATTCGACTTCAAATTAGGAAGTTAGACTTTGAAAATTTTCAATCAACACAAAGTGACAATCGACATCAATGGGCTTCTGTGGATGTAAATCGACGATATCTGACAAAATTAGATGCGAACTCACTGAAATATATAAGAAATGTTGAAATTTGACTTCAAATTAGGAAGATAGACTTTGAAAATTTTCAATCAACACAAAGTGACAATCGACCTCAATAGGCTTCAATGGATGTTAATCGACGATATCTGACAAAGTTAGATGCAAACTCATTGAAATATATAAGAAATTTTGAAATTCGACTTTAAATTAGGAAGATAGACTTTGAAAATTTTCAATCAACACAAAGTGACAGTCGACCTCAATGGGCTTCAATGGATGTTAATCGACGATATCTGAAAAAGTTAGATGCAAACTCACTGAAATATATAAAAAATGTTGAAATTCGACTTCAAATTAGGAAGATAGACTTTGAAAATTTTCAATCAACACAAAGTGACAATCGACATCAATGGGCTTCTGTGGATGTAAATCGACGATATCTGACAAAATTAGATGCGAACTCACTGAAATATATAAGAAATGTTGAAATTTGACTTCAAATTAGGAAGATAGACTTTGAAAATTTTCAATCAACACAAAGTGACAATCGACCTCAATAGGCTTCAATGGATGTTAATCGACGATATCTGACAAAGTTAGATGCAAACTCATTGAAATATATAAGAAATTTTGAAATTCGACTTTAAATTAGGAAGATAGACTTTGAAAATTTTCAATCAACACAAAGTGACAGTCGACCTCAATGGGCTTCAATGGATGTTAATCGACGATATCTGAAAAAGTTAGATGCAAACTCACTGAAATATATAAAAAATGTTGAAATTCGACTTCAAATTAGGAAGATAGACTTTGAAAATTTTCAATCAACACAAAGTGACAATCGACCTCAATAGGCTTCAGTGGATGTTAATCGACGATATCTGACAAAGTTAGATGCAAACTCAATGAAATATATAAGAAATTTTGAAATTCGACTTTAAATTAGGAAGATAGACTTTGAAAATTTTCAATCAACACAAAGTGACAGTCGACCTCAATGGGCTTCAATGGATGTTAATCGACGATATCTGAAAAAGTTAGATGCAAACTCACTGAAATATATAAAAAATGTTGAAATTCGACTTCAAATTAGGAAGATAGACTTTGAAAATTTTCATTCAACACAAAGTGACAATCGACCTCAATAGGCTTCAATGGATGTTAATCGACGATATCTGACAAAGTTAGATGCAAACTCAATGAAATATATAAGAAATTTTGAAATTCGACTCCAAATTAGGAAGATAGACTTTGAAAATTTTCAATCAACACAAAGTGACAGTCGACCTCAATGGGCTTCAATGGATGTTAATCGACGATATCTGAAAAAGTTAGATGCAAACTCACTGAAATATATAAAAAATGTTGAAATTCGACTTAAAATTAGGAAGATAGACTTTGAAAATTTTCAATCAACACAAAGTGACAATCGACCTCAATGGGCTTCAATGGATGTTAATCGACGATATCTGAAAAAGTTAGATGCAAACTCACTGAAATATATAAAAAATGTTGAAATTCGACTTAAAATTAGGAAGATAGACTTTGAAAATTTTCAATCAACACAAAGTGACAATCGACCTCAATGGGCTTCAATGGATGTTAATCGACGATATCTGACAAAGTTAATTGCAAACACACTCAAATATATAAGAAATGTTGAAATTCGACTTCAAATTAGGAAGATAGACTTTGAAAATTTTCAATCAACACAAAGTGACAATCGACCTCAATGGGCTTCAATGGAAGTTAATCGACGATATCTGACAAAGTTAGATGCGAACTGAATGAAATATATAAGAAATTTTGAAACTCGACTCCAAATTAGGAAGATAGACTTTGAAAATTTTCAATCAACACAAAGTGACAATCGACCTCAATGGGCTTCAATGGATGTTAATCGACGATATCTGACAAAGTTAGATGCAAACTCAATGAAATATATAAGAAATTTTGAAATTCGACTCCAAATTAGGAAGATAGACTTTGAAAATTTTCAATCAACACAAAGTGACAGTCGACCTTAATGGGCTTCAGTGGATGTAAATCGACGATATCTGACAGTTAGATGCAAACTCACTGAAATATATAAGGAATGTTGAAATTCGACTTCAAATTGGGAAGATAGACTTTGAAAATTTCCAATCAACACAAAGTGAAAATCGACCTCAATGGGCTTCAATGGATGTTAATCGACGATATCTTACAAAGTCAGATGCAAACTCAATGAAATATATAAGAAAATTCTAAATTCGACTCCAAATTAGGAAGATAGACTTTGAAAATTTTCAATCAACACAAAGTGAAAATCGACCTCAATGGGCTTCAATGGATGTTAATCGACGATATCTTACAAAGTCAGATGCAAACTTTATGGAATATATAAGAAAATTCTAAATTCGACTCCAAATTAGGAAGATAGACTTTGAAAATTTTCAATCAACACAAAGTGACAGTCGACCTTAATGGGCTTCAGTGGATGTAAATCGACGATATCTGACAGTTAGATGCAAACTCACTGAAATATATAAGGAATGTTGAAATTCGACTTCAAATTGGGAAGATAGACTTTGAAAATTTTCAATCAACACAAAGTGAAAATCGACCTCAATGGGCTTCAATGGATGTTAATCGACGATATCTTACAAAGTCAGATGCAAACTCAATGAAATATATAAGAAATTTTGAAATTCGACTCCAAATTATGAAGATAGACTTTGAAAATTTTCAATCAACACAAAGAGACAATCGACCTCAATAGGCTTCAATGGATGTTAATCGACGATATCTGACAAAGTTAGATGCAAACTCAATGAAATATATAAGAAATTTTGAAATTCGACTCCAAATTATGAAGATAGACTTTGAAAATTTTCAATCAACACAAAGTGACAATCGACCTCAATGGGCTTCAATGGATGTTAATCGACGATATCTGACAATGTTAATTGCAAACTCACTCAAATATATAAGAAATGTTGAAATTCGACTTCAAATTAGGCAGATAGACTTTGAAAATTTTCAATCAACACAAAGTGACAATCGACCTCAATGGGCTTCAATGGATGTTAATCGACGATATCTGACAAAGATAATTGCAAACTCACTCAAATATATAAGAAATGTTGGAATTCGACTTCAAATTAGGAAGATAGACTTTGAAAATTTTCAATCAACACAAAGTGACAATCGACCTCAATGGGCTTCTGTGGATGTAAGTCGACGATATCTGACAAAATTAGATGCAAACTCACTGAAATATATAAGAAATGTTGAAATTTGACTTCAAATTAGGAGGATAGACTTTGATTATTTTCAATCAACACAAGGTGACAATCGGCCTCAATGGGCTTCAATGGATGTTAATCGACGATATCTGACAAAGTTAGATGCAAACTCAATGAAATATATAAGAAATTTGGAAATTCGACTCCAAATTAGGAAGATAGAGTTTGAAAATTTTCAATCAACACAAAGTGACAATCGATCTCAATGGGCTTCAATGGATGTTAAACGACGATATCTGACAAAGATAGATGCAAACTCACTGAAATATATAAGAAATGTTGAATTTCGACTTCAAATTAGGAAGATAGACTTTGAAAATGTTCAATCAACACAAAGTGACAATCGACCTCAATGGGCTTCAATGGATGTTAATCGACGATATCTGACAAAGTTAATTGCAAACTCACTCAAATATATAAGAAATGTTGAAATTCGACTTCAAATTAGGCAGATAGACTTTGAAAATTTTCAATCAACACAAAGTGACAATCGACCTCAATGGGCTTCAATGGATGTTAATCGACGATATCTGACAAAGATAATTGCAAACTCACTCAAATATATAAGAAATGTTGGAATTCGAATTCAAATTAGGAAGATAGACTTTGAAAATTTTCAATCAACACAAAGTGACAATCGACCTCAATGGGCTTCAATGGAAGTTAATCGACGATATCTGACAAAGTTAGATGCGAACTGAATGAAATATATAAGAAATTTTGAAGCTCGACTCCAAATAAGGAGGATAGACTTTGATTATTTTCAATCAACACAAGGTGACAATCGGCCTCAATGGGCTTCAATGGATGTTAATCGACGATATCTGACAAAGTTAGATGCAAACTCAATGAAATATATAAGAAATTTTGAAATTCGACTCCAAATTAGGAAGATAGAGTTTGAAAATTTTCAATCAACACAAAGTGACAATCGATCTCAATGGGCTTCAATGGATGTTAAACGACGATATCTGACAAAGATAGATGCAAACTCACTGAAATATATAAGAAATGTTGAATTTCGACTTCAAATTAGGAAGATAGACTTTGAAAATGTTCAATCAACACAAAGTGACAATCGACCTCAATGCGCTTCAATGGATGTTAATCGACGATATCTGACAAAGTTAATTGCAAACTCACTCAAATATATAAGAAATGTTGGAATTCGACTTCAAATTAGGAAGATAGACTTTGAAAAATTTCAATCAACACGTGACAATCGACCTCAATGGGCTTCAATGGATGTTAATCGACGATATCTGACAGAGTTAATTGCAAACTCACTCAAATATATAAGGAATGTTGAAATTCGACTTCAAATTAGGCAGATAGACTTTGAAAATTTTCAATCAACACAAAGTGACAATCGACCTCAATGGGCTTCAATGGATGTTAATCGACGATATCTGACAAAGATAATTGCAAACTCACTCAAATATATAAGAAATGTTGGAATTCGACTTCAAATTAGGAAGATAGACTTTGAAAATTTTCAATCAACACAAAGTGACAATCGACCTCAATGGGCTTCTGTGGATGTAAGTCGACGATATCTGACAAAATTAGATGCAAACTCACTGAAATATATAAGAAATGTTGAAATTTGACTTCAAATTAGGAAGATAGACTTTGAAAAATTTCAATCAACACGTGACAATCGACCTCAATGGGCTTCAATGGATGTTAATCGACGATATCTGACAGAGTTAATTGCAAACTCACTCAAATATATGAGGAATGTTGAAATTCGACTTCAAATTAGGAAGATAGACTTTGAAAATTTTCAATCAACACAAAGTGACAATCGACCTCAATGGGCTTCAATGGATATTAATTGACGATATCTGACAAAGTTATTTACAAACTCACTCAAATATATAAGAAATGTTGAAATTCGACTTCAAATTAGGAAGATAGACTTTGAAAAATTTCAATCAACACGTGACAATCGACCTCAATGGGCTTCAATGGATGTTAATCGACGATATCTGACAGAGTTAATTGCAAACTCACTCAAATATATAAGGAATGTTGAAATTCGACTTCAAATTAGGAAGATAGACTTTGAAAATTTTCAATCAACACAAAGTGACAATCGACCTCAATGAGCTTCAATGGATGTTAATCGACGATATCTGACAAAGTTAATTGCAAACTCACTCAAATATATAAGGAATGTTGAAATTCGACTTCAAATTAGGAAGATAGAGTTTGAAAATTTTCAATCAACACAAAGTGACAATCGATCTCAATGGGCTTCAATGGATGTTAAACGACGATATCTGACAAAGTTAGATGCAAACTCACTGAAATATATAAGAAATGTTGAAATTCGACTTCAAATTAGGCAGATAGACTTTGAAAATTTTCAATCAACACAAAGTAACAATCGACCTCAATGGGCTCCAATGGATGTTAATCGACGATATCTGACAAAGTTAATTGCAAACTCACTCAAATATATAAGAAATGTTGGAATTCGACTTCAAATTAGGAAGATAGACTTTGAAAATTTTCAGTCAACACAAAGTGACAATCGACCTCAATGGGCTTCAATGGATGTTAATCGACGATATCTGACAAAGTTAATTGCAAACTCACTCAAATATATAAGAAATGTTGAAATTCGACTTCAAATTAAGCAGATAGACTTTGAAAATTTTCAATCAACACAAAGTGACAATCGACCTCAATGGGCTTCAATGGATGTTAATCGACGATATCTGACAAAGTTAATTGCAAACTCACTCAAATATATAAGGAATGTTGAAATTCGACTTCAAATTAGGAAGATAGAGTTTGGAAATTTTCAATCAACACAAAGTGACAATCGATCTCAATTGGCTTCATTGGATGTTAAACGACGATATCTGACAAAGTTAGATGCAAACTCACTGAAATATATAAGAAATGTTGAATTTCGACTTCAAATTAGGAAGATAGACTTTGAAAATGTTCAATCAACACAAAGTGACAATCGACCTCAATGGGCTTCAATGGATGTTAATCGACGATATCTGACAAAGTTAGATGCAAACTCACTGAAATATATAAGAAATGTTGAATTTCGACTTCAAATTAGGAAGATAGACTTTGGAAATTTTTAATCAACACAAAGTGACAGTCGACCTCAATGGGCTTCAATGCATGTTAATCGACGATATCTGACAAAGTTAATTGCAAACTCACTCAAATATATAAGAAATGTTGAAATTCGACTTCAAATTAGGCAGATAGACTTTGAAAATTTTCAATCAACACAAAGTGACAATCGACCTCAATAGGCTTCAATGGATGTTAATCGACGATATCTGACAAAGTTAGATGCAAACTCACTGAAATATATAAGAAATGTTGAATTTCGACTTCAAATTAGGAAGATAGACTTTGGAAATTTTTAATCAACACAAAGTGACAGTCGACCTCAATGGGCTTCAATGCATGTTAATCGACGATATCTGACAAAGTTAATTGCAAACTCACTCAAATATATAAGAAATGTTGAAATTCGACTTCAAATTAGGAAGATAGACTTTGAAAATTTTCAGTCAACACAAAGTGACAATCGACCTCAATGGGCTTCAATGGATGTTAATCGACGATATCTGACAAAGTTAATTGCAAACTCACTCAAATATATAAGAAATGTTGAAATTCGACTTCAAATTAGGCAGATAGACTTTGAAAATTTTCAATCAACACAAAGTGACAATCGACCTCAATGGGCTTCTTTGGATGTAAATCGACGATATCTGACAAAATTAGATGCAAACTCACTGAAATATATAAGAAATGTTGGAATTCGACTTCAAATTAGGAAGATAGACTTTGAAAATTTTCAGTCAACACAAAGTGACAATCGACCTCAATGGGCTTCAATGGATGTTAATCGACGATATCTGACAAAGTTAATTGCAAACTCACTCAAATATATAAGAAATGTTGGAATTCGACTTCAAATTAGGAAGATAGACTTTGAAAATTTTCAGTCAACACAAAGTGACAGTCGACCTCAATGGGCTTCAATGCATGTTAATCGACGATATCTGACAAAGTTAATTGCAAACTCACTCAAATATATAAGAAATGTTGAAATTCGACTTCAAATTAGGAAGATAGACTTTGAAAATTTTCAGTCAACACAAAGTGACAATCGACCTCAATGGGCTTCAATGGATGTTAATCGACGATATCTGACAAAGTTAATTGCAAACTCACTCAAATATATAAGAAATGTTGAAATTCGACTTCAAATTAGGCAGATAGACTTTGAAAATTTTCAATCAACACAAAGTGACAATCGACCTCAATGGGCTTCTTTGGATGTAAATCGACGATATCTGACAAAATTAGATGCAAACTCACTGAAATATATAAGAAATGTTGGAATTCGACTTCAAATTAGGAAGATAGACTTTGGAAATTTTCAGTCAACACAAAGTGACAATCGACCTCAATGGGCTTCAATGGATGTTAATCGACGATATCTGACAAAGTTAATTGCAAACTCACTCAAATATATAAGAAATGTTGGAATTCGACTTCAAATTAGGAAGATAGACTTTGAAAATTTTCAGTCAACACAAAGTGACAATCGACCTCAATGGGCTTCAATGGATGTTAATCGACGATATCTGACAAAGTTAATTGCAAACTCACTCAAATATATAAGAAATGTTGAAATTCGACTTCAAATTAAGCAGATAGACTTTGAAAATTTTCAATCAACACAAAGTGACAATCGACCTCAATGGGCTTCAATGGATGTTAATCGACGATATCTGACAAAGTTAATTGCAAACTCACTCAAATATATAAGGAATGTTGAAATTCGACTTCAAATTAGGAAGATAGAGTTTGGAAATTTTCAATCAACACAAAGTGACAATCGATCTCAATTGGCTTCATTGGATGTTAAACGACGATATCTGACAAAGTTAGATGCAAACTCACTCAAATATATAAGAAATGTTGAAATTCGACTTCAAATTAGGCAGATAGACTTTGAAAATTTTCAATCAACACAAAGTGACAATCGACCTCAATGGGCTTCTTTGGATGTAAATCGACGATATCTGACAAAATTAGATGCAAACTCACTGAAATATATAAGAAATGTTGGAATTCGACTTCAAATTAGGAAGATAGACTTTGAAAATTTTCAGTCAACACAAAGTGACAATCGACCTCAATGGGCTTCAATGGATGTTAATCGACGATATCTGACAAAGTTAATTGCAAACTCACTCAAATATATAAGAAATGTTGGAATTCGACTTCAAATTAGGAAGATAGACTTTGAAAATTTTCAGTCAACACAAAGTGACAATCGACCTCAATGGGCTTCAATGGATGTTAATCGACGATATCTGACAAAGTTAATTGCAAACTCACTCAAATATATAAGAAATGTTGAAATTCGACTTCAAATTAAGCAGATAGACTTTGAAAATTTTCAATCAACACAAAGTGACAATCGACCTCAATGGGCTTCAATGGATGTTAATCGACGATATCTGACAAAGTTAATTGCAAACTCACTCAAATATATAAGGAATGTTGAAATTCGACTTCAAATTAGGAAGATAGAGTTTGGAAATTTTCAATCAACACAAAGTGACAATCGATCTCAATTGGCTTCATTGGATGTTAAACGACGATATCTGACAAAGTTAGATGCAAACTCACTGAAATATATAAGAAATGTTGAATTTCGACTTCAAATTAGGAAGATAGACTTTGAAAATGTTCAATCAACACAAAGTGACAATCGACCTCAATGGGCTTCAATGGATGTTAATCGACGATATCTGACAAAGTTAGATGCAAACTCACTGAAATATATAAGAAATGTTGAATTTCGACTTCAAATTAGGAAGATAGACTTTGGAAATTTTTAATCAACACAAAGTGACAGTCGACCTCAATGGGCTTCAATGCATGTTAATCGACGATATCTGACAAAGTTAATTGCAAACTCACTCAAATATATAAGAAATGTTGAAATTCGACTTCAAATTAGGCAGATAGACTTTGAAAATTTTCAATCAACACAAAGTGACAATCGACCTCAATAGGCTTCAATGGATGTTAATCGACGATATCTGACAAAGTTAGATGCAAACTCACTGAAATATATAAGAAATGTTGAATTTCGACTTCAAATTAGGAAGATAGACTTTGGAAATTTTTAATCAACACAAAGTGACAGTCGACCTCAATGGGCTTCAATGCATGTTAATCGACGATATCTGACAAAGTTAATTGCAAACTCACTCAAATATATAAGAAATGTTGAAATTCGACTTCAAATTAGGAAGATAGACTTTGAAAATTTTCAATCAACACAAAGTGACAATCGACCTCAATAGGCTTCAATGGATGTTAATCGACGATATCTGACAAAGTTAGATGCAAACTCACTGAAATATATAAGAAATGTTGAATTTCGACTTCAAATTAGGAAGATAGACTTTGAAAATGTTCAATCAACACAAAGTGACAATCGACCTCAATGGGCTTCAATGGATGTTAATCGACGATATCTGACAAAGTTAATTGCAAACTCACTCAAATATATAAGAAATGTTGAAATTCGACTCCAAATTAGGAAGATAGAGTTTGAAAATTTTCAATCAACACAAAGTGACAATCGATCTCAATGGGCTTCAATGGATGTTAAACGACGATATCTGACAAAGTTAGATGCAAACTCACTGAAATATATAAGAAATGTTGAAATTCGACTTCAAATTAGGCAGATAGACTTTGAAAATTTTCAATCAACACAAAGTAACAATCGACCTCAATGGGCTCCAATGGATGTTAATCGACGATATCTGACAAAGTTAATTGCAAACTCACTCAAATATATAAGAAATGTTGGAATTCGACTTCAAATTAGGAAGATAGACTTTGAAAATTTTCAATCAACACAAAGTGACAGTCGACCTTAATAGGCTTCAGTGGATGTAAATCAACGATATCTGACAGTTAGATGCAAACTCACTAAAATATATAAGGAATGTTGGAATTCGACTTCAAATTAGGAAGATAGCCTTTGAAAATTCTCAATCAACACAAAGTGACAATCGACCTCAATGGGCTTCACTGGATGTTAATCGACGATATCTGACAAAGTTAATTGCAAACTCACTCAAATATATAAGAAATGTTGGAATTCGACTTCAAATTAGGAAGATAGACTTTGAAAATTTTCAGTCAACACAAAGTGACAATCGACCTCAATGGGCTTCAATGGATGTTAATCGACGATATCTGACAAAGTTAATTGCAAACTCACTCAAATATATAAGAAATGTTGAAATTCGACTTCAAATTAAGCAGATAGACTTTGAAAATTTTCAATCAACACAAAGTGACAATCGACCTCAATGGGCTTCAATGGATGTTAATCGACGATATCTGACAAAGTTAATTGCAAACTCACTCAAATATATAAGGAATGTTGAAATTCGACTTCAAATTAGGAAGATAGAGTTTGAAAATTTTCAATCAACACAAAGTGACAATCGATCTCAATTGGCTTCATTGGATGTTAAACGACGATATCTGACAAAGTTAGATGCAAACTCACTGAAATATATAAGAAATGTTGAATTTCGACTTCAAATTAGGAAGATAGACTTTGAAAATGTTCAATCAACACAAAGTGACAATCGACCTCAATGGGCTTCAATGGATGTTAATCGACGATATCTGACAAAGTTAATTGCAAACTCACTCAAATATATAAGAAATGTTGAAATTCGACTTCAAATTAGGCATATAGACTTTGAAAATTTTCAATCAACACAAAGTGACAATCGACCTCAATAGGCTTCAATGGATGTTAATCGACGATATCTGACAAAGTTAGATGCAAACTCACTGAAATATATAAGAAATGTTGAATTTCGACTTCAAATTAGGAAGATAGACTTTGAAAATGTTCAATCAACACAAAGTGACAATCGACCTCAATGGGCTTCAATGGATGTTAATCGACGATATCTGACAAAGTTAGATGCAAACTCACTGAAATATATAAGAAATGTTGAAATTCGACTCCAAATTAGGAAGATAGAGTTTGAAAATTTTCAATCAACACAAAGTGACAATCGATCTCAATGGGCTTCAATGGATGTTAAACGACGATATCTGACAAAGTTAGATGCAAACTCACTGAAATATATAAGAAATGTTGAAATTCGACTTCAAATTAGGCAGATAGACTTTGAAAATTTTCAATCAACACAAAGTAACAATCGACCTCAATGGGCTCCAATGGATGTTAATCGACGATATCTGACAAAGTTAATTGCAAACTCACTCAAATATATAAGAAATGTTGGAATTTGACTTCAAATTAGGAAGATAGACTTTGAAAATTTTCAATCAACACAAAGTGACAGTCGACCTTAATAGGCTTCAGTGGATGTAAATCAACGATATCTGACAGTTAGATGCAAACTCACTAAAATATATAAGGAATGTTGGAATTCGACTTCAAATTAGGAAGATAGCCTTTGAAAATTTTCAATCAACACAAAGTGACAATCGACCTCAATGGGCTTCACTGGATGTTAATCGACGATATCTGACAAAGTTAATTGCAAACTCACTCAAATATATAAGAAATGTTGAAATTCGACTTCTAATTAGGAAGATAGACTTTGAAAATTTTCAATCAACACAAGGTGACAATCGGCCTCAATGGGCTTCAATGGATGTTAATCGACGATATCTGACAAAGTTAGGTGCAAAACCACTGAAATATATAAGAAATGTTGAAATTCGACTTCAAATTAGGAAGATAGACTTCGAAAATTTTCAATCAACACAAAGTGACATTCGAACTCAATGGGCTTCAATGGATGATAATCGACGATATCTGACAAAGTTAATTGCAAACTCACTCAAATATATAAGAAATGTTGAAATTCGACTTCAAATTAGGAAGATAGACTTTGAAAATTTTCAATCAACACAAAGTGACAATCGACCTCAAAAGGCTTCAATGGATGTTAATCGACGATATCTGACAAAGTTATTGCAAACTCACTCAAATATATAAGAAATGTTGAAATTCGACTTCAAATTAGGAAGATAGACTTTGAAAATTTTCAATCAACACAAAGTGACTATCGACCTCAATGGGCTTCAATGGATGTTAATTGACGATATCTGACAAAGTAAGATGCAAACTCACTCAAATATATAAGAAATGTTGAAATTCGACTTCAAACTAGGAAGATAGACTTTGAAAATTTTCAATCAACACAAAGTGACAGTCGACCTTAATGGGCTTCAGTGGATGTAAATCAACGATATCTGACAGTTAGATGCAAACTCACTGAAATATATAAGGAATGTTGGAATTCGACTTCAAATTAGGAAGATAGCCTTTGAAAATTTTCAATCAACACAAAGTGACAATCGACCTCAATGGGCTTCACTGGATGTTAATCGACGATATCTGACAAAGTTAATTGCAAACTCACTCAAATATATAAGAAATGTTGAAATTCGACTTCAAATTAGGAAGATAGACTTTGAAAATTTTCAATCAACACAAAGTGACAATCGACCTCAATGGGCTTCACTGGATGTTAATCGACGATATCTGAAAAAGTTAGATGCAAACCCACTGAAATACATAAGAAATGTTGAAATTCGACTTCAAATTAGGAAGATAGACTTTGAAAATTTTCAATCAACACAAAGTGACAATCGACCTCAATGGGCTTCAATGGATGTTAATCGACGATATCTGACAAAGTTAATTGCAAACTCACTGAAATATATAAGAAATGTTGAATTTCGACTTCAAATTAGGAAGATAGACTTTGAAAATGTTCAATCAACACAAAGTGACAATCGACCTCAATGGGCTTCAATGGATGTTAATCGACGATATCTGACAAAGTTAATTGCAAACTCACTCAAATATATAAGAAATGTTGAAATTCGACTTCAAATTAGGCAGATAGACTTTGAAAATTTTCAATCAACACAAAGTGACAATCGACCTCAATAGGCTTCAATGGATGTTAATCGACGATATCTGACAAAGTTAGATGCAAACTCACTGAAATATATAAGAAATGTTGAATTTCGACTTCAAATTAGGAAGATAGACTTTGAAAATGTTCAATCAACACAAAGTGACAATCGACCTCAATGGGCTTCAATGGATGTTAATCGACGATATCTGACAAAGTTAATTGCAAACTCACACAAATATATAAGAAATGTTGAAATTCGACTTCAAATTAAGCAGATAGACTTTGAAAATTTTCAATCAACACAAAGTGACAATCGACCTCAATGGGCTTCAATGGATGTTAATCGACGATATCTGACAAAGTTAATTGCAAACTCACTCAAATATATAAGGAATGTTGAAATTCGACTTCAAATTAGGAAGATAGACTTTGAAAATGTTCAATCAACACAAAGTGACAATCGACCTCAATGGGCTTCAATGGATGTTAATCGACGATATCTGACAAAGTTAATTGCAAACTCACTCAAATATATAAGAAATGTTGAAATTCGACTTCAAATTAGGAAGATAGAGTTTGAAAATTTTCAATCACTACAAAGTGACAATCGATCTCAATGGGCTTCAATGGATGTTAAACAACGATATCTGACAAAGTTAGATGCAAACTCACTGAAATATATAAGAAATGTTGAATTTCGACTTCAAATTAGGAAGATAGACTTTGAAAATGTTCAATCAACACAAAGTGACAATCGACCTCAATGGGCTTCAATGGATGTTAATCGACGATATCTGACAAAGTTAATTGCAAACTCACTCAAATATATAAGAAATGTTGAAATTCGACTTCAAATTAAGCAGATAGACTTTGAAAATTTTCAATCAACACAAAGTGACAATCGACCTCAATGGGCTTCAATGGATGTTAATCGACGATATCTGACAAAGTTAATTGCAAACTCACTCAAATATATAAGAAATGTTGAAATTCGACTTCAAATTAGGCAGATAGACTTTGAAAATTTTCAATCAACACAAAGTGACAATCGACCTCAATAGGCTTCAATGGATGTTAATCGACGATATCTGACAAAGTTAGATGCAAACTCACTGAAATATATAAGAAATGTTGAATTTCGACTTCAAATTAGGAAGATAGACTTTGAAAATGTTCAATCAACACAAAGTGACAATCGACCTCAATGGGCTTCAATGGATGTTAATCGACGATATCTGACAAAGTTAATTGCGAACTCACTCAAATATATAAGAAATTTTGAAATTCGACTCCAAATTAGGAAGATAGAGTTTGAAAATTTTCAATCAACACAAAGTGACAATCGATCTCAATGGGCTTCAATGGATGTTAAACGACGATATCTGACAAAGTTAGATGCAAACTCACTGAAATATATAAGAAATGTTGAAATTCGACTTCAAATTAGGCAGATAGACTATGAAAATTTTCAATCAACACAAAGTAACAATCGACCTCAATGGGCTCCAATGGATGTTAATCGACGATATCTGACAAAGTTAATTGCAAACTCACTCAAATATATAAGAAATGTTGGAATTCGACTTCAAATTAGGAAGATAGACTTTGAAAATTTTCAATCAACACAAAGTGACAATCGACCTCAATGGGCTTCTGTGGATGTAAATCGACGATATCTGACAAAATTAGATGCAAACTCACTGAAATATATAAGAAATGTTGAAATTTGACTTCAAATTAGGAAGATAGACTTTGAAAAATTTCAATCAACACAAAGTGACAATCGATCTCAATGGGCTTCAATGGATGTTAATCGACGATATCTGACAAAGTTAATTGCAAACTCACTCAAATATATAAGAAATGTTGGAATTCGACTTCAAATTAGGAAGATAGACTTTGAAAATTTTCAATCATCACAATGTGAAAATCGACCTCAATGGGCTTCAATGGATGTTTATCGACGATATCCGAAAAAGTAAGATGCAAACTCACTGAAATATATAAAAAATGTTGAAATTCGACTTCAAATTAGGAAGATAGACTTTGAAAATTTTCAATCCTCACAAAGTGCAAATCGACCTCAATGTCCTTCAATGGATGTTAATCGACGATATCTGACAAAGTAAGATGCAAACTCACTCAAATATATAAGAAATGTTGAAATTCGACTTCAAACTAGGAAGATAGACTTTGAAAATTTTCAATCAACACAAAGTGACAGTCGACCTTAATGGGCTTCAGTGGATGTAAATCAACGATATCTGACAGTTGGATGCAAACTCACTGAAATATATAAGGAATGTTGGAATTCGACTTCAAATTAGGAAGATAGCCTTTGAAAATTTTCAATCAACACAAAGTGACAATCGACCTCAATGGGCTTCACTGGATGTTAATCGACGATATCTGAAAAAGTTAGATGCAAACCCACTGAAATACATAAGAAATGTTGAAATTCGACTTCAAATTAGGAAGATAGACTTCGAAAATTTTCAATCTAAACAAAGTGACATTCGACCTCAATGGGCTTCAATGGATGTTAATCGCCGATATCTGACAAAGTTAATTGCAAACTCACTCAAATATATAAGAAATGTTGAAATTCGACTTCAAATTAGGAAGATAGACTTTGAAAATTTTCAATCAACACAAGGTGACAATCGGCCTCAATGGGCTTCAATGGATGTTAATCGACGATATCTGACAAAGTTAGATGCAAACCCACTGAAATATATAACAAATGTTGAAATTCGACTTCAAATTAGGAAGATAGACTTTGAAAATTTTCAATCAACACAAGGTGACAATCGACCTCAATGGGCTTCAATGGATATTAATTGACGATATCTGACAAAGTTATTTACAAACTCACTCAAATATATAAGAAATGTTGAAATTCGACTTCAAATTAGGAAGATAGACTTTGAAAATTTTCAATCAACACAAAGTGACAATCGACCTCAATGGGCTTCAATGGATGTTAATCGACGATATCTGACAGAGTTAATTGCAAACTCACTCAAATATATATGGAATGTTGAAATTCGACTTCAAATTAGGAAGATAGAGTTTGAAAATTTTCAATCAACACAAAGTGACAATCGATCTCAATGGGCTTCAATGGATGTTAAACGACGATATCTGACAAAGTTAGATGCAAACTCACTGAAATATATAAGAAATGTTGAATTTCGACTTCAAATTAGGAAGATAGACTTTGAAAATGTTCAATCAACACAAAGTGACAATCGACCTCAATGGGCTTCAATGGATGTTAATCGACGATATCTGACAAAGTTAATTGCAAACTCACTCAAATATATAAGAAATGTTGAAATTCGACTTCAAATTAAGCAGATAGACTTTGAAAATGTTCAATCAACACAAAGTGACAATCGACCTCAATGGGCTTCAATGGATGTTAATCGACGATATCTGACAAAGTTAATTGCGAACTCACTCAAATATATAAGAAATTTTGAAATTCGACTCCAAATTAGGAAGATAGACTTTGAAAATTTGCAATCAACACAAAGTGACAGTCGACCTCAATGGGCTTCAATGGATGTTAATCGACGATATCTGAAAAAGTAAGATGCAAACTCACTGAAATATATAAAATATGTTGAAATTCGACTTCAAATTAGGCAGATAGACTTTGAAAATTTTCAATCAACACAAAGTAACAATCGACCTCAATGGGCTTCAATGGATGTTAATCGACGATATCTGACAAAGTTAATTGCAAACTCACTGAAATATATAAGAAATTTTGAAATTCGACTCCAAATTAGGAAGATAGACTTTGAAAATTTGCAATCAACACAAAGTGACAGTCGACCTCAATGGGCTTCAATGGATGTTAATCGACGATATCTGAAAAAGTAAGATGCAAACTCACTGAAATATATAAAATATGTTGAAATTCGACTTCAAATTAGGCAGATAGACTTTGAAAATTTTCAATCAACACAAAGTAACAATCGACCTCAATGGGCTTCAGTGGATGTAAATCAACGATATCTGACAGTTAGATGCAAACTCACTGAAATATATAAGGAATGTTGAAATTCGACTTCAAATTAGGAAGATAGACTTTGAAAATTTTCAATCAACACAAGGTGACAATCGGCCTCAATGGGCTTCAATGGATGTTAATCGACGATATCTGACAAAGTTAGATGCAAACCCACTGAAATATATAAGAAATGTTGAAATTCGACTTCAAATTAGGAAGATAGACTTCGAAAATTTTCAATCAACACAAAGTGACATTCGAACTCAATGGGCTTCAATGGATGATAATCGACGATATCTGACAAAGTTAATTGCAAACTCACTCAAATATATAAGAAATGTTGAAATTCGACTTCAAATTAGGAAGATAGACTTTGAAAATTTTCAATCAACACAAAGTGACTATCGACCTCAATGGGCTTCAATGGATGTTAATTGACGATAGCTGACAAAGTTAATTGCAAACTCACTCAAATATATAAGAAATGTTGAAATTCGACTTCAAATTAGGAAGATAGACTTTGAAAATTTTCAATCAACACAAAGTGACAATCGACCTCAATGGGCTTCAATGGATGTTAATTGACGATATCTGACAAAGTTATTGCGATCTCACTCAAATATATAAGAAATGTTGAAATTCGACTTCAAATTAGGAAGATAGACTTTGAAAATTTTCAATCAACACAAAGTGACTATCGACCTCAATGGGCTTCAATGGATGTTAATTGACGATATCTGACAAAGTAAATTGCAAACTCACTCAAATATATAAGAAATGTTGAAATTCGACTTCAAATTAGGAAGATAGACTTTGAAAATTTTCAATCAACACAAAGAGACAATCGACCTCAATGGGCTTCTGTGGATGTAAATCGACGATATCTGACAAAGTTAGATGCAAACTCACTGAAATATATAAGAAATGTTGAATTTCGACTTCAAATTAGGAAGATAGACTTTGAAAAATTTCAATCAACACAAAGTGACAAACCGCCTCAATGGGCTTCAATGGATGTTAATCGACGATATCTGACAAAGTTAATTGCAAACTCACTCAAATATATAAGGAATGTTGAAATTCGACTTCAAATTAGGAAGATAGACTTTGAAAATTTTCAATCAACACAAAGTGACAATCGACCTCAATAGGCTTCAATGGATGTTAATCGACGATATCTGACAAAGTTAATTATAAACTCACTCAAATATATAAGAAATGTTGGAATTCGACTCCAAATTTGGAAGATAGAGTTTGAAAATTTTCAATCAACACAAAGTGACAATCGATCTCAATGGGCTTCAATGGATGTAAATCGACGATATCTGACAAAGTTAATTGTAAACTCACTCAAATATATAAGAAATGTTGGAATTCGACTTCAAATTAGGAAGATAGAGTTTGAAAATTTTCAATCAACACAAAGTGACTATCGACCTCAATGGGCTTCAATGGATGTTAAACGATGATATCTGACAAAGTTAGATGCAAACTCACTGAAATATATAAGAACTGTTGAAATTCGACTTCAAATTAGGAAGATAGACTTTGAAAATTTGCAATCAACACAAAGTGACAGTCGACCTCAATGGGTTTCAATGGATGTTAATCGACGATATCTGAAAAATTAAGATGCAAACTCACTGAAATATATGAAATATGTTGAAATTCGACTTCAAATTAGGAAGATAGACTTTGAAAAATTTCAATCCTCACAAAGTGAAAATCGACATCAATGTCCTTCAATGGATGTTAATCGACGATATCTGACAAAGTAAGATGCAAACTCACTCGAATATATAAGGAATGTTGAAATTCGACTTCAAATTAGGAAGATAGACTTTGAAAATTTTCAATCCTCACAAAGTGAAAATCGACCTCAATGTCCTTCAATGGATGTTAATCGACGATATCTGACAAAGTAAGATGCAAACTCACTCAAATATATAAGAAATGTTGAAATTCGACTTCAAACTAGGAAGATAGACTTTGAAAATTTTCAATCAACACAAAGTGACAATCGACCTCAATAGGCTTCAATGGATGTTAATCGACGATATCTGACAAAGTTAGATGCAAATCAATGAAATATATAAGAAATTTTGAAATTCGACTCCAAATTTGGAAGATAGAGTTTAAAAATTTTCAATCAACACAAAGTGACAATCGATCTCAATGGGCTTCAATGGATGTTAATCGAAGATATCTGAAACAGTAAGATGCAAACTCACTGAAATATATGAAAAATGTTGAAATTCGACTTCAAATTAGGAAGATAGACTTTGAAAATTTTCAATCCTCACAAAGTGAAAATCGATCTCAATGTCCTTCAATGGATGTTAATCGACGATATCTGACAAAGTAAGATGCAAACTCACTGAAATATATAAGGAATGTTGGAATTCGACTTCAAATTAGGAAGATAGACTTTGAAAATTTTCAATCAACACCAAGTGACTATCGACCTCAATGGGCTTCAATGGATGTTAATCGACGATATCTGACAAAGTTAATTGCAAACTCACTCAAATATATAAGAAATGTTGAAATTCGACTTCAAATTAGGAAGATAGACTTTGAAAATTTGCAACAACACAAAGTGACAGTCGACCTCAATGGGCTTCAATGGATGTTAATCGACGATATCTGAAAAAGTAAGATGCAAACTCACTGAAATATATAAAATATGTTGAAATTCAACTTCAAATTAGGAATATACACTTTGAAAATTTTCGATCAACACAAAGTGACTATCGACCTCAATAGGCTTCAATGGATGTTAATCGACGATATCTGACAAAGTTAGATGCAAACTCAATGAAATATATAAGAAATTTTGAAATTCGACTTCAAATTAGGAAGATAGACTTTGAAAATTTGCAATCAACACAAAGTAACAGTCGACCTCAATGGGCTTCAATGGATGTTAATCGACGATATCTGAAAAAGTAAGATGCAAACTCACTGAAATATATAAAATATGTTGAAATTCGACTTCAAATTAGGAAGATAGAGTTTGAAAATTTTCAATCAACACAAAGTGACAATCGATCTCAATGGGCTTCAATGGATGTTAAACGACGATATCTGACAAAGTTAGATGCAAACTCACTGGAATATATAAGAAATGTTGAATTTCGACTTCAAATTAGGAAGATAGACTTTGAAAATGTTCAATCAACACAAAGTGACAATCGACCTCAATGGGCTTCAATGGATGTTAATCGACGATATCTCACAAAGTTAATTGCAAACTCACTCAAATATATAAGAAATGTTGGAATTCGACTTAAAATTAGGAAGATAGACTTTGAAAATTTTCAATCAACACAAAGTGACAATCGACCTCAATGGGCTTCAATGGATGTTAATCGACGATATCTGACAAAGTTAATTGCAAACTCACTCAAATATATAAGGAATGTTGAAATTCGACTTCAAATTAGGAAGATAGACTTTGAAAATTTTCAATCAACACAAAGTGACAATCGACCTCAATGGGCTTCTGTGGATGTAAATCGTCGATATCTGACAAAATTAGATGCAAACTCACTGAAATATATAAGAAATGTTGAAATTTGACTTCAAATTAGGAAGATAGACTTTGAAAAATTTCAATCAACACAAAGTGACAATCGACCTCAATGGGCTTCAATGGATCTTAATCGACGATATCTGAAAAAGTAAGATGCAAACTCACTGAAATATATAAAAAATGTTGAAATTCGACTTCAAATTAGGAAGATAGACTTCGAAAATTTTCAATCCTCACAAAGTGAAAATCGACCTCAATGTCCTTCAATGGATGTTAATCGACGATATCTGACAAAGTAAGATGCAAAATCACTCAAATATATAAGAAATGTTGAAATTCGACTTCAAACTAGGAAGATAGACTTTGAAAATTTTCAATCAACACAAAGTGACAGTCGACCTTAATGGGCTTCAGTGGATGTAAATCAACGATATCTGACAGTTAGATGCAAACTCACTGAAATATATAAGGAATGTTGGAATTCGACTTCAAATTAGGAAGATAGCCTTTGAAAATTTTCAATCAACACAAAGTGACAATCGACCTCACTGGGCTTCACTGGATGTTAATCGACGATATCTGAAAAAGTTAGATGCAAACCCACTGAAAAACATAAGAAATGTTGAAATTCGACTTCAAATTAGGAAGATAGACTTCGAAAATTTTCAATCTACACAAAGTGACATTCGACCTCAATGGGCTTCAATGGATGTTAATCGACGATATCTGACAAAGTTAATTGCAAACTCACTCAAATATATAAGGAATGTTGAAATTCGACTTCAAATCAGGAAGATAGACTTTGAAAATTTTCAATCAACACAAAGTGACAATCGACCTCAATGGGCTTCAATGGATGTTAATCGACGATATCTGACAAAGTTAGATGCAAACTCAATGAAATATATAAGAAATTTTGAAATTCGACTCCAAATTAGGAAGATAGAGTTTGAAAATTTTCAATCAACACAAAGTGACAATCGATCTCAATGGGCTTCAATGGATGTTAAACGACGATATCTGACAAGGTTAGATGCAAACTCACTGAAATATATAAGAAATGTTGAATTTCGACTTCAAATTAGGAAGATAGACTTTGAAAATTTTCAATCCTCACAAAGTGAAAATCGACATCAATGTCCTTCAATGGATGTTAATCGACGATATCTGACAAAGTTAATTGCAAACTCACTCAAATATATAAGAAATGTTGAAATTCGACTTCAAACTAGGAAGATAGACTTTGAAAATTTTCAATCAACACAAAGTGACAGTCGACCTTAATGGGCTTCAGTGGATGTAAATCAACGATATCTGACAGTTAGATGCAAACTCACTGAAATATATAAGGAATGTTGGAATTCGACTTCAAATTAGGAACATAGCCTTTGAAAATTTTCAATCAACACAAAGTGACAATCGACCTCAATGGGCTTCACTGGATGTTAATCGACGATATCTGAAAAAGTTAGATGCAAACCCACTGAAATACATAAGAAATGTTGAAATTCGACTTCAAATTAGGAAGATAGACTTCGAAAATTTTCAATCTACACAAAGTGACATTCGACCTCAATGGGCTTCAATGGATGTTAATCGACGATATCTGACAAAGTTATTTGCAAACTCACTCAAATATATAAGGAATGTTGAAATTCGACTTCAAATCAGGAAGATAGACTTTGAAAATTTTCAATCAACACAAAGTGACAATCGACCTCAATGGGCTTCAATGGATGTTAATCGACGATATCTGACAAAGTTAGATGCAAACTCAATGAAATATATAAGAAATTTTGAAATTCAACTCCAAATTAGGAAGATAGAGTTTGAAAATTTTCAATCAACACAAAGTGACAATCGATCTCAATGGGCTTCAATGGATGTTAAACGACGATATCTGACAAAGTTGGATGCAAACTCACTGAAATATATAAGAAATGTTGAATTTCGACTTCAAATTAGGAAGATAGACTTTGAAAATGTTCAATCAACACAAAGTGACAATCGACCTCAATGGGCTTCAATGGATGTTCATCGACGATATCTCACAAAGTTAATTGCAAACTCACTCAAATATATAAGAAATGTTGGAATTCGACTTCAAATTAGGAACATAGCCTTTGAAAATTTTCAATCAACACAAAGTGACAATCGACCTCACTGGGCTTCACTGGATGTTAATCAACGATATCTGACAAGTTAGATGCAAACTCACTCGAATATATAAGAAATGTCGAAATTCGACTTCAAACTAGGAAGATAGACTTTGAAAATTTTCATTCCACACAAAGTGACAATCGACCTCAATGGGCTTCAGTGGATGTTAATCCAAGATATCTGACGAAGTTAGATGCGAACTCACTCAAATATATAAGAAATGTTGGAATTAGACTTCAAATTAGGAAGATAGACTTTGAAAATTTTCAATCAACACAAAGTGACAATCGACCTCAATGGGCTTCAATGGATGTTAATCAACGATATCTGACAAAGTTAGATGCAAACTTACTCAAATATATAAGAAATGTCGAAATTCGACTTCAAACTAGGAAGATAGACTTTGAAAATTTTCGATCAACACAAAGTGATAATCGACCTCAATGGGCTTCAATGGATGTTAATCAACGATATCTGACAAATTTGAATGCAAACTTACTCAAATATATAAGAAATATTGAAATTCGACTTCAAATTAGAAAGATAGACTTTGAAAATTTTCAATCAACACAAAGTGACAGTCGATCTCAATGGGCTTCAGTGGATGTTAATCGACGATATCTGACAAAGTTAGATGCTAACTTTCTCAAATATATAAGAAATGTCGAAATTCGACTTCATAGTAGGAACATAGACTTTGAAAATTTTCAATCAACACAAAGTGACAATCGACCTCACTGGGCTTCACTGGATGTTAATCGACGATATCTGAAAAAGTTAGATGCAAACCCACTGAAATACATAAGAAATGTTGAAATTCGACTTCAAATTAGGAAGATAGACTTTGAAAATTTTCAATCAACACAAAGTGACAATCGACCTCAATGGGCTTCAATGGATGTTAATTGACGATATTTGACAAAGTTAATTGCAAACTCACTCAAATATATAAGAAATGTTGAAATTCGACTTCAAATTAGGAAGATAGACTTTGAAAATTTTCAATCAACACAAAGTGACTATCGACCTCAATGGGCTTCAATGGATGTTAATTGACGATATCTGACAAAGTTAATTGCAAACTCAATGAAATATATAGGAAAATTCTAAATTCGACTCCAAAGTAGGAAGATAGACTTTGGAAATTTTCAATCAACACAAAGAGACAATCGATCTCAATGGGCTTCAATGGATGTTAATCGACGATATCTGACAAAGTTAGATGCAAACTCACTCAAATATATAAGGAATGTTGAAATTCGACTTCAAATTAGGCAGATAGACTTTGAAAATTTTCAATCAACACAAAGTGAAAATCGACCTCAATGGGCTTCAATAGATGTTAATCGACGATATCTTACAAAGTTAGATGCAAACTCAATGAAATATATAGGAAAATTCTAAATTCGACTCCAAAGTAGGAAGATAGACTTTGAAAATTTTCAATCAACACAAAGAGACAATCGATCTCAATGGGCTTCAATGGATGTTTATCGACGATATCTGACAAAGTTAGATGCAAACTCACTGAAATATATAAGAAATGTTGAATTTCGACTTCAAATTAGGAAGATAGACTTTGAAAATGTTCAATCAACACAAAGTGACAATCGACCTCAATGGGCTTCAATGGATGTTAATCGACGATATCTCACAAAGTTAATTGCAAACTCACTCAAATATATAAGAAATGTTGAAATTCGACTTCAAATTAGGAAGATAGACTTTGAAAATTTTCAATCAACACAAAGTGACAATCGACCTCAATAGGCTTCAATGGATGTTAGTCGACGATATCTGACAAAGTTAGATGCAAACTCAATGAAATATATAAGAAATTTTGAAATTCGACTCCAAATTAGGAAGATAGACTTTGAAAATTTTCAATCAACACAAAGTGACAATCGACCTCAATGGGCTTCAATGGATGTTATTCGACGATATCTGACAAAGTTAATTGCAAACTCACTCAAATATATAAGAAATGTTGAAATTCGACTTCAAATTAGACAGATAGACTTTGAAAATTTTCAATCAACACAAAGTGACAATCGACCTCAATTGGCTTCAATGGATGTTAATCGACGATATCTGACAAAGTAAGATGCAAACTCACTCAAATATATAAGAAATGTTGAAATTCGACTTCAAACTAGGAAGATAGACTTTGAAAATTTTCAATCAACACAAAGTGACAGTCGACCTTAATGGGCTTCAGTGGATGTAAATCAACGATATCTGACAGTTAGATGCAAACTCACTGAAATATATAAGGAATGTTGGAATTCGACTTCAAATTAGGAAGATAGCCTTTGAAAATTTTCAATCAACACAAAGTGACAATCGACCTCAATGGGCTTCACTGGATGTTAATCGACGATATCTGAAAAAGTTAGATGCAAACCCATTGAAATACATAAGAAATGTTGAAATTCGACTTCAAATTAGGAAGATAGACTTCGAAAATTTTCAATCTACACAAAGTGACATTCGACCTCATTGGGCTTCAGTGGATGTTAATCGCCGATATCTGACAAAGTTAGATGCAAACTCATTGAAATATATAAGAAATTTTGAAATTCGACTCCAAATTAGGAAGATATACTTTGAAAATTTTCAATCAACACAAACTGACAGTCGACCTTAATGGGCTCCAGTGGATGTAAATCAACAATATCTGACAGTTAGATCCAAACTCACTGAAATATATAAGGAATGTTGGAATTCGACTTCGAATTAGGAAGATAGCCTTTGAAAATTTTCAATCAACACAAAGTGACAATCGACCTCAATGGGCTTCACTTGATGTTAATCGACGATATCTGACAAAGTTAGATGCAAACTCATTGGAATATATAAGAAATTTTGAAATTCGACTCCAAATTAGGAAGATATACTTTGAAAATTTCCAATCAACACAAACTGACAGTCGACCTTAATGGGCTTCAGTGGATGTAAATCAACGATATCTGACAGTTAGATCCAAACTCACTGAAATATATAAGGAATGTTGGAATTCGACTTCGAATTAGGAAGATAGCCTTTGAAAATTTTCAATCAACACAAAGTGACAATCGACCTCAATGGGCTTCACTGGATGTTAATCGACGATATCTGAAAAAGTTAGATGCAAACTCACTCAAATATATAAGAAGTGTTGAAATTCGACTTCAAATTAGGAAGATAGACTTTGAAAATTTTCAATCAACACAGAGTGACAATCGACCTCAATGGACTTCAGTTGATGTTAATCGACGATATCTGACAAAGTTAGATGCAAAATCAATGAAATATATAAGAAATTATGAAATTCGACTCCAAATTAGGAAGATAGAGTTTGAAAATTTTCAATCAACACAAAGTGACAATCGATCTCAATGGGCTTCAATGGATGTTAAACGACGATATCTGAAAAAGTTAGATGCAAACTCACTGAAATATATAAGAAATGTTGAATTTCGACTTCAAATTAGGAAGATAGACTTTGAAAATGTTCAATCAACACAAAGTGACAATCGACCTCAATGGGCTTCAATGGATGTTAATCGACGATATCTGACAAAGTTAATTGCAAACTCACTCAAATATATAAGAAATGTTGAAATTCGACTTCAAACTAGGAAGATAGACTTTGAAAATTTTCAATCAACACAAAGTGACAGTCGACCTTAATGGGCTTCAGTGGATGTAAATCAACGATATCTGACAGTTAGATGCAAACTCACTGAAATATATAAGGAATGTTGGAATTCGACTTCAAATTAGGAAGATAGCCTTTGAAAATTTTCAATCAACACAAAGTGACAATCGACCTCAATGGGCTTCACTGGATGTTAATCGACGATATCTGAAAAAGTTAGATGCAAACCCACTGAAATACATAAGAAGTGTTGAAATTCGACTTCAAATTGGGAAGATAGACTTTGAAAATTTTCAATCAACACAAAGTGAAAATCCACCTCAATGGGCTTCAATAGATGTTAATCGACGATATCTTACAAAGTTAGATGCAAACTCAATGAAATATATAGGAAAATTCTAAATTCGACTCCAAATTAGGAAGATAGACATTGAAAATTTTCAATCAACACAAAGAGACAATCGATCTCAATGGCCTTCAATGGATGTTAATCGACGATATCTGAAAAAGTTAGATGCAAACTCACTCAAATATATAAGAAGTGTTGAAATTCGACTTCAAATTAGGAAGATAGACTTTGAAAATTTTCAATCAACACAGAGTGACAATCGACCTCAATGGACTTCAATTGATGTTAATCGACGATATCTGACAAAGTTAGATGCAAACTCAATGAAATATATAAGAAATTTTGAAATTCGACTCCAAATTAGGAAGACAGAGTTTGAAAATTTTCAATCAACACAAAGTGACAATCGATCTCAATGGGCTTCAATGGATGTTAAACGACGATATCTGAAAAAGTTAGATGCAAACTCACTGAAATATATAAGAAATGTTGAATTTCGACTTCAAATTAGGAAGATAGACTTTGAAAATTTTCAATCAACACAAAGTGACAGTCGACCTCAATGGGCTTCAATGGATGTTAATCGACGATATCTGAAAAAGTAAGATGCAAACTCACTGAAATATATAAAATATGTTGAAATTCGACTTCAAATTAGGAAGTTAGACTTTGAAAATTTTCAATCAACACAAAGTGACAGTCGACCTCAATGGGCTTCAATGGATGTTAATCGACGATATCTGAAAAAGTAAGATGCAAACTCACTGAAATATATGAAAAATGTTGAAATTCGACTTCAAATTAGGAATATAGACTTCGAAAATTTTCAATCTACACAAAGTGACATTCGACCTCATTGGGCTTCAATGGATGTTAATCGCCGATATCTGACAAAGTTAATTGCAAACTCAATTGAATATATAAGAAATGTTGAAATTCGACTTCAAATTAGGAAGATAGACTTTGAAAATTTGCAATCAACACAAAGTGACAGTCGACCTCAATGGGCTTCAATGGATGTCAATCGACGATATCTGAAAAAGTAAGATGCAAACTCACTGAAATATATAAAATATGTTGAAATTCGACTTCAAATTAGGAAGATAGACTTTGAAAATTTTCAATCAACACAAAGTGACAGTCGACCTCAATGGGCTTCAGTGGATGTAAATCAACGATATCTGACAGTTAGATCCAAACTCACTGAAATATATAAGGAATGTTGGAATTCGACTTCGAATTAGGAAGATAGCCTTTGAAAATTTTCAATCAACACAAAGTGACAATCGACCTCAATGGGCTTCACTGGATGTTAATCGACGATATCTGAAAAAGTTAGATGCAAACTCACTCAAATATATGAGAAGTGTTGAAATTCCACTTCAAATTAGGAAGACAGACTTTGAAAATTTTCAATCAACACAGAGTGACAATCGACCTCAATGGACTTCAATGGATGTTAATCGACGATATCTGACAAAGTTAGATGCAAACTCAATGAAATATATAAGAAATTTTGAAATTCGACTTCGAATTAGGAAGATAGCCTTTGAAAATTTTCAATCAACACAAAGTGACAATCGACCTCAATGGGCTTCAGTGGATGTAAATCAACGATATCTGACAAAGTTAATTGCAAACTCACTCAAATATATAAGAAATGTTGAAATTCGACTTCAAATTAGACAGATAGACTTTGAAAATTTTCAATCAACACAAAGTGACAATCGACCTCAATGGGCTTCAATGGATGTTAATCGACGATATCTGACAAAGTAAGATGCAAACTCACTCAAATATATAAGAAATGTTGAAATTCGACTTCAAACTAGGAAGATAGACTTTGAAAATTTTCAATCAACACAAAGTGACAGTCGACCTCAATGGGCTTCAATGGATGTTAATCGACGATATCTGAAAAAGTAAGATGCAAACTCACTGAAATATATAAAATATGTTGAAATTCGACTTCAAATTAGGAAGTTAGACTTTGAAAATTTTCAATCAACACAAAGTGACAGTCGACCTCAATGGGCTTCAATGGATGTTAATCGACGATATCTGAAAAAGTAAGATGCAAACTCACTGAAATATATGAAAAATGTTGAAATTCGACTTCAAATTAGGAATATAGACTTCGAAAATTTTCGATCAACACAAAGTGACAAACGACCTCAATGGGCTTCAATGGATGTTAATCGACGATATCTGACAAAGTTAGATGCAAACTCATTGAAATATATAAGAAATTTTGAAATTCGACTCCAAATTAGGAAGATAGACTTTGAATATTTTCAATCAACACAAAGTGACAGTCGACCTTAATGGGCTTCAGTGGATGTAAATCAACGATATCTGACAGTTAGATCCAAACTCACTGAAATATATAAAAAATGTTGAAATTCGACTTCAAATTAGGAAGATATACTTTGAAAATTTTCAATCAACACCAACTGACAGTCGACCTTAATGGGCTTCAGTGGATGTAAATCAACGATATCTGACAGTTAGATCCAAACTCACTGAAATATATAAGGAATGTTGGAATTCGACTTCGAATTAGGAAGATAGCCTTTGAAAATTTTCAATCAACACAAAGTGACAATCGACCTCAATGGGCTTCACTGGATGTTAATCGACGATATCTGAAAAAGTTAGATGCAAACTCACTCAAATATATAAGAAGTGTTGAAATTCCACTTCAAATTAGGAAGACAGACTTTGAAAATTTTCAATCAACACAGAGTGACAATCGACCTCAATGGACTTCAATGGATGTTAATCGACGATATCTGACAAAGTTAGATGCAAACTCAATGAAATATATAAGAAATTTTGAAATTCGACTTCGAATTAGGAAGATAGCCTTTGAAAATTTTCAATCAACACAAAGTGACAATCGACCTCAATGGGCTTCACTGGATGTTAATCGACGATATATGCAAAAGTTAGATGCAAACTCACTGAAATATATAAAATATGTTGAAATTCGACTTCAAATTAGGAAGATAGACTTTGAAAATTTGCAATCAACACAAAGTGACAGTCGACCTCATTGTGCTTCAATGGATGTTAATCGCCGATATCTGACAAAGTTAATTGCAAACTCAATCAAATATATAAGAAATGTTGAAATTCGACTTCAAATTAGGAAGATAGACTTTGAAAATTTGCAATCAACACAAAGTGACAGTCGACCTCAATGGGCTTCAATGGATGTTAATCGACGATATCTGAAAAAGTAAGATGCAAACTCACTGAAATACATAAGAAATGTTGAAATTCGACTCCAAATTAGGAAGATAGACTTTGAAAATTTGCAATCAACACAAAGTGACAGTCGACCTCATTGTGCTTCAATGGATGTTAATCGCCGATATCTGACAAAGTTAATTGCAAACTCAATCAAATATATAAGAAATGTTGAAATTCGACTTCAAATTAGGAAGATAGACTTTGAAAATTTGCAATCAACACAAAGTGACAGTCGACCTCAATGGGCTTCAATGGATGTTAATCGACGATATCTGAAAAAGTAAGATGCAAACTCACTCAAATATATAAGAAGTGTTGAAATTCGACTTCAAATTAGGAATATAGACTTCGAAAATTTTCAATCTACACAAAGTGACATTCGACCTCATTGTGCTTCAATGGATGTTAATCGCCGATATCTGACAAAGTTAATTGCAAACTCAATCAAATATATAAGAAATGTTGAAATTCGACTTCAAATTAGGAAGATAGACTTTGAAAATTTGCAATCAACACAAAGTGACAGTCGACCTCAATGGGCTTCAATGGATGTTAATCGACGATATCTGAAAAAGTAAGATGCAAACTCACTGAAATATATAAGGAATGTTGGAATTCGACTTCGAATTGGGAAGATAGACTTTGAAAATTTTCAATCAACACAAAGTGAAAATCGACCTCAATGGGCTTCAATAGATGTTAATCGACGATATCTTACAAAGTTAGATGCAAACTCAATGAAATATATAGGAAAATTCTAAATTCGACCTTAAATTAGGAAGATAGACATTGAAAATTTTCAATCAACACAAAGAGACAATCGATCTCAATGGCCTTCAATGGATGTTAATCGACGATATCTGAAAAAGTTAGATGCAAACTCACTCAAATATATAAGAAGTGTTGAAATTCGACTTCAAATTAGGAAGATAGACTTTGAAAATTTTCAATCAACACAGAGTGACAATCGACCTCAATGGACTTCAATGGATGTTAATCGACGATATCTGAAAAAGTAAGATGCAAACTCAATGAAATATATAGGAAAATTCTAAATTCGACCTTAAATTAGGAAGATAGACATTGAAAATTTTCAATCAACACAAAGAGACAATCGATCTCAATGGCCTTCAATGGATGTTAATCGACGATATCTGAAAAAGTTAGATGCAAACTCACTCAAATATATAAGAAGTGTTGAAATTCGACTTCAAATTAGGAAGATAGACTTTGAAAATTTTCAATCAACACAGAGTGACAATCGACCTCAATGGACTTCAATTGATTTTAATCGACGATATCTGACAAAGTTAGATGCAAACTCAATGAAATATATAAGAAATTTTGAAATTCGACTCCAAATTAGGAAGACAGAGTTTGAAAATTTTCAATCAACACAAAGTGACAATCGATCTCAATGGGCTTCAATGGATGTTAAACGACGATATCTGAAAAAGTTAGATGCAAACTCACTGAAATATATAAGGAATATTGGAATTCGACTTCAAATTAGGAAGATAGCCTTTGAAAATTTTCAATCAACACAAAGTGACAATCGACCTCAATGGGCTTCACTGGATGTTAATCGACGATATCTGAAAAAGTTAGATGCAAACTCACTCAAATATATAAGAAGTGTTGAAATTCGACTTCAAATTAGGAAGATAGACTTTGAAAATTTTCAATCAACACAGAGTGACAATCGACCTCAATGGACTCCAATGGATGTTAATCGACGATATCTGACAAAGTTAGATGCAAACTCAATGAAATATATAAGAAATTTTGAAATTCGACTCCAAATTAGGAAGATAGACTTTGAAAATTTTCAATCAACACAAAGTGACAATCGACCTCAATGGGCTTCAATGGATGTTAATCGCCGATATCTGACAAAGTTAATTGCAAACTCACTCAAATATATAAGAAATGTTGAAATTCGACTTCAAATTAGGAAGATAGAGTTTGAAAATTTGCAATCAACACAAAGTGACAGTCGACCTCAATGGGCTTCAATGGATGTTAATCGACGATATCTGAAAAAGTTAGATGCAAACTCATTGAAATATATAAGAAATTTTGAAATTCGACTCCAAATTAGGAAGATATACTTTGAAAATTTTCAATCAACACAAACTGACAGTCGACCTTAATGGGCTTCAGTGGATGTAAATCAACGATATCTGACAGTTAGATCCAAACTCACTGAAATATATAAGGAATGTTGGAATTCGACTTCGAATTAGGAAGATAGCCTTTGAAAATTTTCAATCAACACAAAGTGACAATCGACCTCAATGGGCTTCACTGGATGTTAATCGACGATATATGCAAAAGTTAGATGCAAACTCACTCAAATATATAAGAAGTGTTGAAATTCGACTTCAAATTAGGAAGATAGACTTTGAAAATTTTCAATCAACACAGAGTGACAATCGACCTCAATGGACTTCAATGGATATTAATCGACGATATCTGACAAAGTTAGATGCAAACTCACTGAAATATATAAGAAATGTTGAATTTCGACTTCAAATTAGGAAGATAGACTTTGAAAATGTTCAATCAACACAAAGTGACAATCGACCTCAATGGGCTTCAATGGATGTTAATCGACGATATCTCACAAAGTTAATTGCAAACTCACTCAAATATATAAGAAATGTTGAAATTCGACTTCAAATTAGGAAGATAGACTTTGAAAATTTTCAATCAACACAAAGTGAAAATCGACCTCAATGGGCTTCAATAGATGTTAATCGACGATATCTTACAAAGTTAGATGCAAACTCAATGAAATATATAGGAAAATTCTAAATTCGACCTTAAATTAGGAAGATAGACATTGAAAATTTTCAATCAACACAAAGAGACAATCGATCTCAATGGCCTTCAATGGATGTTAATCGACGATGTCTGAAAAAGTTAGATGCAAACTCACTCAAATATATAAGAAGTGTTGAAATTCGACTTCAAATTAGGAAGATAGACTTTGAAAATTTTCAATCAACACAGAGTGACAATCGACCTCAATGGACTTCAATTGATTTTAATCGACGATATCTGACAAAGTTAGATGCAAACTCAATGAAATATATAAGAAATTTTGAAATTCGACTCCAAATTAGGAAGACAGAGTTTGAAAATTTTCAATCAACACAAAGTGACAATCGATCTCAATGGGCTTCAATGGATGTTAAACGACGATATCTGAAAAAGTTAGATGCAAACTCACTGAAATATATAAGGAATATTGGAATTCGACTTCAAATTAGGAAGATAGCCTTTGAAAATTTTCAATCAACACAAAGTGACAATCGACCTCAATGGGCTTCACTGGATGTTAATCGACGATATCTGAAAAAGTTAGATGCAAACTCACTCAAATATATAAGAAGTGTTGAAATTCGACTTCAAATTAGGAAGATAGACTTTGAAAATTTTCAATCAACACAGAGTGACAATCGACCTCAATGGACTCCAATGGATGTTAATCGACGATATCTGACAAAGTTAGATGCAAACTCAATGAAATATATAAGAAATTTTGAAATTCGACTCCAAATTAGGAAGATAGACTTTGAAAATTTTCAATCAACACAAAGTGACAATCGACCTCAATGGGCTTCAATGGATGTTAATCGCCGATATCTGACAAAGTTAATTGCAAACTCACTCAAATATATAAGAAATGTTGAAATTCGACTTCAAATTAGGAAGATAGACTTTGAAAATTTGCAATCAACACAAAGTGACAGTCGACCTCAATGGGCTTCAATGGATGTTAATCGACGATATCTGAAAAAGTAAGATGCAAACTCACTGAAATATATAAAATATGTTGAAATTCGACTTCAAATTAGGAAGATAGACTTTGAAAATTTTCAATCAACACAAAGTGACAGTCGACCTCAATGGGCTTCAATGGATGTTAATCGACGATATCTGAAAAAGTAAGATGCAAACTCACTGAAATATATGAAAAATGTTGAAATTCGACTTCAAATTAGGAATATAGACTTTGAAAATTTTCGATCAACACAAAGTGACAATCGACCTCAATGGGCTTCAATGGATGTTAATCGACGATATCTGACAAAGTTAGATGCAAACTCATTGAAATATATAAGAAATTTTGAAATTCGACTCCAAATTAGGAAGATATACTTTGAAAATTTTCAATCAACACAAACTGACAGTCGACCTTAATGGGCTTCAGTGGATGTAAATCAACGATATCTGACAGTTAGATCCAAACTCACTGAAATATATGAGGAATGTTGGAATTCGACTTCGAATTAGGAAGATAGCCTTTGAAAATTTTCAATCAACACAAAGTGACAATCGACCTCAATGGGCTTCACTGGATGTTAATCGACGATATATGCAAAAGTTAGATGCAAACTCACTCAAATATATAAGAAATGTTGAATTTCGACTTCAAATTAGGAAGATAGACTTTGAAAATGTTCAATCAACACAAAGTGACAATCGACCTCAATGGGCTTCAATGGATGTTAATCGACGATATCTCACAAAGTTAATTGCAAACTCACTCAAATATATAAGAAATGTTGAAATTCGACTTCAAATTAGGAAGATAGACTTTGAAAATTTTCAATCAACACAAAGTGACAATCGACCTCAATAGGCTTCAATGGATGTTAATCGACGATATCTGACAAAGTTAGATGCAAACTCAATGAAATATATAAGAAATGTTGAAATTCGACTCCAAATTAGGAAGATAGAGTTTGAAAATTTTTAATCAACACAAAGTGATAATCGATCTCAATGGGCTTCAATGGATGTTAAACGACGATATCTGAAAAAGTTAGATGCAAACTCACTGAAATATATAAGAAATGTTGAATTTCGACTTCAAATTAGGAAGATAGACTTTGAAAATGTTCAATCAACACAAAGTGACCATCGACCTCAATGGGCTTCAATGGATGTTAATCGACGATATCTGACAAAGTAAATTGCAAACTCACTCAAATATATAAGAAATGTTGAAATTCGACTTCAAATTAGGCAGATAGACTTTGAAAATTTTCAATCAACACAAAGTGACAATCGACCTCAATGGGCTTCTGTGGATGTAAATCGACGATCTCTGACAAAATTAGATGCAAACTCACTGAAATATATAAGAAATGTTGAAATTTGACTTCAAATTAGGAAGATAGACTTTGAAAAATTTCAATCAACACAAAGTGACAATCGACCTCAATAGGCTTCAATGGATGTTAATCGACGATATCTGACAAAGTTAGATGCTAATCAATGAAATATATAAGAAATTTTGAAATTCGACTTCAAATTAGGAAGATAGAGTTTGAAAATTTTCAATCAACACAAAGTGACAATCGACCTCAATGGGCTTCAATGGATGTTAATCGACGATATCTGACAAAGTCAATTGCAAACTCACTCAAATATATAAGAAATGTTGGAATTCGACTTCAAATTAGGAAGATAGACTTTGAAAATTTTCAATCAACACAAAGTGACAATCCACCTCAATGGGCTTCTGTGGATGTAAATAGACGATATCTGACAAAATTAGATGCAAACTCACTGAAATATATAAGGAATGTTGAATTTCGACTTCAAATTAGGAAGATAGACTTTGAAAATTTTCAATCAACACAAAGTGACAGTCAACCTCAATGGGCTTCAGTGGATGTAAATCGACGATATCTGACAAAATTAGATGCAAACTCACTGAAATATATAAGAAATGTTGAATTTCGACTTCAAATTAGGAAGATAGACTTTGAAAAATTTCAATCAACACAAAGTGACAATCGACCTCAATAGGCTTCAATGGATGTTAATCGACGATATCTGACAAAGTTAGATGCAAACTCAATGAAATATATAAGAAATTTTGAAATTCGACTCCAAATTAGGAAGATAGAGTTTGGATATTTTTAATCAACACAAAGTGATAATCGATCTCAATGGGCTTCAATGGATGTTAAACGACGATATCTGAAAATGTTAGATGCAAACTCACTGAAATATATAAGAAATGTTGAATTTCGACTTCAAATTAGAAAGATAGACTTTGAAAATGTTCAATCAACACAAAGTGACCATCGACCTCAATGGGCTTCAATGGATGTTAATCGACGATATCTGACAAAGTTAATTGCAAACTCACTCAAATATATAAGAAATGTTGAAATTCGACTTCAAATTAGGCAGATAGACTTTGAAAATTTTCAATCAACACAAAGTGACAATCGACCTCAATGGGCTTCTGTGGATGTAAATCGACGATATCTGACAAAATTAGATGCAAACTCACTAAAATATATAAGAAATGTTGAAATTTGACTTCAAATTAGGAAGATAGACTTTGAAAAATTTCAATCAACACAAAGTGACAATCGACCTCAATAGGCTTCAATGGATGTTAATCGACGATATCTGACAAAGTTAGATGCTAATCAATGAAATATATAAGAAATTTTGAAATTCGACTTCAAATTAGGAAGATAGAGTTTGAAAATTTTCAATCAACACAAAGTGACAATCGACCTCAATGGGCTTCACTGGATGTTAATCGACGATATCTGAAAAAGTTAGATGCAAACTCACTCAAATATATAAGAAGTGTTGAAATTCGACTTCAAATTAGGAAGATAGACTTTGAAAATTTTCAATCAACACAGAGTGACAATCGACCTCAATGGACTCCAATGGATGTTAATCGACGATATCTGACAAAGTTAGATGCAAACTCAATGAAATATATAAGAAATTTTGAAATTCGACTCCAAATTAGGAAGATAGACTTTGAAAATTTTCAATCAACACAAAGTGACAATCGACCTCAATGGGCTTCAATGGATGTTAATCGCCGATATCTGACAAAGTTAATTGCAAACTCACTCAAATATATAAGAAGTGTTGAAATTCGACTTCAAATTAGGAAGATAGACTTTGAAAATTTGCAATCAACACAAAGTGACAGTCGACCTCAATGGGCTTCAATGGATGTTAATCGACGATATCTGAAAAAGTAAGATGCAAACTCACTGAAATATATAAAATATGTTGAAATTCGACTTCAACTTAGGAAGATAGACTTTGAAAATTTTCAATCAACACAAAGTGACAGTCGACCTCAATGGGCTTCAATGGATGTTTAATCGACGATATCTGAAAAAGTAAGATGCAGACTCACTGAAATATATGAAAAATGTTGAAATTCGACTTCAAATTAGGAATATAGACTTTGAAAATTTTCGATCAACACAAAGTGACAATCGACCTCAATGGGCTTCAATGGATGTTAATCGACGATATCTGACAAAGTTAGATGCAAACTCATTGAAATATATAAGAAATTTTGAAATTCGACTCCAAATTAGGAAGATATACTTTGAAAATTTTCAATCAACACAAACTGACAGTCGACCTTAATGGGCTTCAGTGGATGTAAATCAACGATATCTGACAGTTAGATCCAAACTCACTGAAATATATAAGGAATGTTGGAATTCGACTTCGAATTAGGAAGATAGCCTTTGAAAATTTTCAATCAACACAAACTGACAGACGACCTTAATGGGCTTCAGTGGATGTAAATCAACGATATCTGACAGTTAGATCCAAACTCACTCAAATATATAAGAAATGTTGAAATTCGACTTCAAATTAGGCAGATAGACTTTGAAAATTTTCAATCAACACAAAGTGACAATCGACCTCAATGGGCTTCTGTGGATGTAAATCGACGATATCTGACAAAATTAGATGCAAACTCACTAAAATATATAAGAAATGTTGAAATTTGACTTCAAATTAGGAAGATAGACTTTGAAAAATTTCAATCAACACAAAGTGACAATCGACCTCAATAGGCTTCAATGGATGTTAATCGACGATATCTGACAAAGTTAGATGCTTATCAATGAAATATATAAGAAATTTTGAAATTCGACTTCAAATTAGGAAGATAGAGTTTGAAAATTTTCAATCAACACAAAGTGACAATCGACCTCAATGGGCTTCACTGGATGTTAATCGACGATATCTGAAAAAGTTAGATGCAAACTCACTCAAATATATAAGAAGTGTTGAAATTCGACTTCAAATTAGGAAGATAGACTTTGAAAATTTTCAATCAACACAGAGTGACAATCGACCTCAATGGACTCCAATGGATGTTAATCGACGATATCTGACAAAGTTAGATGCAAACTCAATGAAATATATAAGAAATTTTGAAATTCGACTCCAAATTAGGAAGATAGACTTTGAAAATTTTCAATCAACACAAAGTGACAATCGACCTCAATGGGCTTCAATGGATGTTAATCGCCGATATCTGACAAAGTTAATTGCAAACTCACTCAAATATATAAGAAATGTTGAAATTCGACTTCAAATTAGGAAGATAGACTTTGAAAATTTGCAATCAACACAAAGTGACAGTCGACCTCAATGGGCTTCAATGGATGTTAATCGACGATATCTGAAAAAGTAAGATGCAAACTCACTGAAATATATGAAAAATGTTGAAATTCGACTTCAAATTAGGAATATAGACTTTGAAAATTTTCGATCAACACAAAGTGACAATCGACCCCAATGGGCTTCAATGGATGTTAATCGACGATATCTGACAAAGTTAGATGCAAACTCATTGAAATATATAAGAAATTTTGAAATTCGACTCCAAATTAGGAAGATATACTTTGAAAATTTTCAATCAACACAAACTGACAGTCGACCTTAATGGGCTTCAGTGGATGTAAATCAACGATATCTGACAGTTAGATCCAAACTCACTGAAATATATAAGGAATGTTGGAATTCGACTTCGAATTAGGAAGATAGCCTTTGAAAATTTTCAATCAACACAAAGTGACAATCGACCTCAATGGGCTTCACTGGATGTTAATCGACGATATATGCAAAAGTTAGATGCAAACTCACTCAAATATATAAGAAGTGTTGAAATTCGACTTCAAATTAGGAAGATAGACTTTGAAAATTTTCAATCAACACAGAGTGACAATCGACCTCAATGGACTTCAATGGATATTAATCGACGATATCTGACAAAGTTAGATGCAAACTCACTGAAATATATAAGAAATGTTGAATTTCGACTTCAAATTAGGAAGATAGACTTTGAAAATGTTCAATCAACACAAAGTGACAATCGACCTCAATGGGCTTCAATGGATGTTAATCGACGATATCTCACAAAGTTAATTGCAAACTCACTCAAATATATAAGAAATGTTGAAATTCGACTTCAAATTAGGAAGATAGACTTTGAAAATTTTCAATCAACACAAAGTGACAATCGACCTCAATAGGCTTCAATGGATGTTAATCGACGATATCTGACAAAGTTAGATGCAAACTCAATGAAATATATAAGAAATGTTGAAATTCGACTCCAAATTAGGAAGATAGAGTTTGAAAATTTTTAATCAACACAAAGTGATAATCGATCTCAATGGGCTTCAATGGATGTTAAACGACGATATCTGAAAAAGTAAGATGCAAACTCACTGAAATATATAAGAAATGTTGAATTTCGACTTCAAATTAGGAAGATAGACTTTGAAAATTTTCAATCAACACAGAGTGACAATCGACCTCAATGGACTCCAATGGATGTTAATCGACGATATCTGACAAAGTTAGATGCAAACTCAATGAAATATATAAGAAATTTTGAAATTCGACTCCAAATTAGGAAGATAGACTTTGAAAATTTTCAATCAACACAAAGTGACAATCGACCTCAATGGGCTTCAATGGATGTTAATCGCCGATATCTGACAAAGTTAATTGCAAACTCACTCAAATATATAAGAAATGTTGAAATTCGACTTCAAATTAGGAAGATAGACTTTGAAAATTTGCAATCAACACAAAGTGACAGTCGACCTCAATGGGCTTCAATGGATGTTAATCGACGATATCTGAAAAAGTAAGATGCAAACTCACTGAAATATATAAAATATGTTGAAATTCGACTTCAAATTAGGAAGATAGACTTTGAAAATTTTCAATCAACACAAAGTGACAGTCGACCTCAATGGGCTTCAATGGATGTTAATCGACGATATCTGAAAAAGTAAGATGCAAACTCACTGAAATATATGAAAAATGTTGAAATTCGACTTCAAATTAGGAATATAGACTTTGAAAATTTTCGATCAACACAAAGTGACAATCGACCTCAATGGGCTTCAATGGATGTTAATCGACGATATCTGACAAAGTTAGATGCAAACTCATTGAAATATGTAAGAAATTTTGAAATTCGACTCCAAATTAGGAAGATATACTTTGAAAATTTTCAATCAACACAAACTGACAGTCGACCTTAATGGGCTTCAGTGGATGTAAATCAACGATATCTGACAGTTAGATCCAAACTCACTGAAATATATAAGGAATGTTGGAATTCGACTTCGAATTAGGAAGATAGCCTTTGAAAATTTTCAATCAACACAAAGTGACAATCGACCTCAATGGGCTTCACTGGATGTTAATCGACGATATATGCAAAAGTTAGATGCAAACTCACTCAAATATATAAGAAGTGTTGAAATTCGACTTCAAATTAGGAAGATAGACTTTGAAAATTTTCAATCAACACAGAGTGACAATCGACCTCAATGGACTTCAATGGATATTAATCGACGATATCTGACAAAGTTAGATGCAAACTCACTGAAATATATAAGAAATGTCGAATTTCGACTTCAAATTAGGAAGATAGACTTTGAAAATGTTCAATCAACACAAAGTGACAATCGACCTCAATGGGCTTCAATGGATGTTAATCGACGATATCTCACAAAGTTAATTGCAAACTCAGTCAAATATATAAGAAATGTTGAAATTCGACTTCAAATTAGGAAGATAGACTTTGAAAATTTTCAATCAACACAAAGTGACAATCGACCTCAATAGGCTTCAATGGATGTTAATCGACGATATCTGACAAAGTTAGATGCAAACTCAATGAAATATATAAGAAATGTTGAAATTCGACTCCAAATTAGGAAGATAGAGTTTGAAAATTTTTAATCAACACAAAGTGATAATCGATCTCAATGGGCTTCAATGGATGTTAAACGACGATATCTGAAAAAGTTAGATGCAAACTCACTGAAATATATAAGAAATGTTGAATTTCGACTTCAAATTAGGAAGATAGACTTTGAAAATGTTCAATCAACACAAAGTGACCATCGACCTCAATGGGCTTCAATGGATGTTAATCGACGATATCTGACAAAGTTAATTGCAAACTCACTCAAATATATAAGAAATGTTGAAATTCGACTTCAAATTAGGCAGATAGACTTTGAAAATTTTCAATCAACACAAAGTGACAATCGACCTCAATGGGCTTCTGTGGATGTAAATCGACGATATCTGACAAAATTAGATGCAAACTCACTGAAATATATAAGAAATGTTGAAATTTGACTTCAAATTAGGAAGATAGACTTTGAAAAATTCCAATCAACACAAAGTGACAATCGACATCAATAGGCTTCAATGGATGTTAATCGACGATATCTGACAAAGTTAGATGCTAATCAATGAAATATATAAGAAATTTTGAAATTCGACTTCAAATTAGGAAGATAGAGTTTGAAAATTTTCAATCAACACAAAGTGACAATCGACCTCAATGGGCTTCAATGGATGTTAATCGACGATATCTGACAAAGTCAATTGCAAACTCACTCAAATATATAAGAAATGTTGGAATTCGACTTCAAATTAGGAAGATAGACTTTGAAAATTTTCAATCAACACAAAGTGACAATCCACCTCAATGGGCTTCTGTGGATGTAAATAGACGATATCTGACAAAATTAGATGCAAACTCACTGAAATATATAAGGAATGTTGAATTTCGACTTCAAATTAGGAAGATAGACTTTGAAAATGTTCAATCAACACAAAGTGACAATCGACCTCAATGGGCTTTAATGGATGTTAATTGACGATATCCGACAAAGTTTATTGCAAACTCACTCAAATATAATGAAATGTTGGAATTCGACTTCAAATTAGGAAGATAGACTTTGAAAATTTTCAATCAACACAAAGTGACAGTCAACCTCAATGGGCTTCAATGGATGTAAATCGACGATATCTGACAAAATTAGATGCAAACTCACTGAAATATATAAGAAATGTTGAATTTCGACTTCAAATTAGGAAGATAGACTTTGAAAATTTTCAATCAACACAAACTGACAGTCGACCTTAATGGGCTTCAGTGGATGTAAATCAACGATATCTGACAGTTAGATCCAAACTCACTGAAATATATAAGGAATGTTGGAATTCGACTTCGAATTAGGAAGATAGACTTTGAAAATTTTCAATCAACACAAAGTGACAATCGACCTAAATGGGCTTCAATGGAAGTTAATCGACGATATCTGACAAAGTTAATTGCAAACTCACTCAAATATATAAGAAATGTTGAAATTCGACTTCAAATTAGGCAGATAGACTTTGAAAATTTTCAATCAACACAAAGTGACAGTCAACCTCAATGGGCTTCAGTGGATGTAAATCGACGATATCTGACAAAATTAGATGCAAACTCACTGAAATATATAAGAAATGTTGAATTTCGACTTCAAATTAGGAAGATAGACTTTGAAAATGTTCAATCAACACAAAGTGACAATCGACCTCAATGGGCTTCAATGGATGTTAATCGACGATATCTGACAAAGTTAATTGCAAACTCACTCAAATATATAAGAAATGTTGAAATTCGACTTCAAATTAGGCAGATAGACTTTGAAAATTTTCAATCAACACAAAGTGACAATCGACCTCAATGGGCTTCAATGGATGTTAATCGACGATATCTGACAAAGTTAATTGCAAACTCACTCAAATATATAAGTAATGTTGGAATTCGACTTCAAATTAGGAAGATAGACTTTGAAAATTTTCAATCAACACAAAGTGACAATCGACCTCAATGGGCTTCTGTGGATGTAAATCGACGATATCTGACAAAATTAGATGCAAACTCACTGAAATATATAAGAAATGTTGAAATTTGACTTCAAATTAGGAAGATAGACTTTGAAAAATTTCAATCAACACAAAGTGACAATCGACCTCAATGGGCTTCAATGGATGTTAATCGACGATATCTGACAAAGTTAATTGCAAACTCACTCAAATATATAAGGAATGTTGAAATTCGACTTCAAATTAGGAAGATAGACTTTGAAAATTTTCAATCAACACAAAGTGACAATCGACCTCAATAGGCTTCAATGGATGTTAATCGACGATATCTGACAAAGTTAGATGCAAATCAATGAAATATATAAGGAATTTTGAAATTCGACTCCAAATTAGGAAGATAGAGTTTGAAAATTTTCAATCAACACAAAGTGACAATCGACCTCAATAGGCTTCAATGGATGTTAATCGACGATATCTGACAAAGTTAGATGCAAACTCACTGAAATATATAAGAAATGTTGAAATTCGACTTCAAATTAGGAAGATAGACTTTGTAAATTTTCAATCAACACAAAGTGACAATCGACCTAAATGGGCTTCAATGGAAGTTAATCGACGATATCTGACAAAGTTAGATGCAAACTCACTGAAATATATAAGAAATGTTGAATTTCGACTTCAAATTAGGAAGATAGACTTTGAAAATTTTCAATCAACACAAAGTGACAATCGACCTAAATGGGCTTCAATGGAAGTTAATCGACGATATCTGACAAAGTTAATTGCAAACTCACTCAAATATATAAGAAATGTTGAAATTCGACTTCAAATTAGGAAGATAGACTTTGAAAATTTTCAATCAACACAAAGTGACAATCGACCTCAATGGGCTTCACTGTATGTTAATTGACGATATCTGACAAAGTTAATTGCAAACTCACTCAAATATATAAGAAATGTTGAAATTCGACTTCAAATTAGGAAGATAGACTTTGAAAATTTTCAATCAACACAAAGTGACAATCGACCTCAATGGGCTTCAATGGATGTTAATCGACGATATCTGACAAAGTTAGATGCAAACTCACTGAAATATATAAGGAATGTTGAAATTCGACTTCAAATTAGGAAGATAGACTTTGAAAATTTTCAATCAACACAAAGTGACAATCGACCTCAATAGGCTTCAATGGATGTTAATCGACGATATCTGACAAAGTTAATTGCAAACTCACTCAAATATATAAGGAATGTTGAAATTCGACTTCAAATTAGGAAGATAGACTTTGAAAATTTTCAATCAACACAAAGTGACACTCGACCTCAATGGGCTTCAATGGATGTTAATCGACGATATCTGACAAAGTTAATTGCAAACTCACTCAAATATATAAGGAATGTTGAAATTCGACTTCAAATTAGGAAGATAGACTTTGAAAATTTTCAATCAACACAAAGTGACAATCGACCTCAATGGGCTTCAATGGATGTTAATCGACGATATCTGACAAAGTTAATTGCAAACTCACTCAAATATATAAGGAATGTTGAAATTTGACTTCAAATTAGGAAGATAGACTTTGAAAAATTTCAATCAACACAAAGTGACAATCGACTTCAATGGGCTTCAATGGATGTTAATCGACGATATCTGACAAAGTTAATTGCAAACTCACTCAAATATATAAGGAATGTTGAAATTCGACTTCAAATTAGGAAGATAGACTTTGAAAATTTTCAATCAACACAAAGTGACAATCGACCTCAATGGGCTTCAATGGATGTTAATCGACGATATCTGACAAAGTTAGATGCAAACTCACTGAAATATATAAGGAATGTTGAAATTTGACTTCAAATTAGGAAGATAGAGTTTGAAAATTTTCAATCAACACAAAGTGACAATCGACCTCAATAGGCTTCAATGGATGTTAATCGACGATATCTGACAAAGTTAGATGCAAACTCACTGAAATATATAAGAAATGTTGAAATTCGACTTCAAATTAGGAAGATAGACTTTGAAAATTTTCAATCAACACAAAGTGACAATCGACCTCAATAGGCTTCAATGGATGTTAATCGACGATATCTGACAAAGTTAGATGCAAATCAATGAAATATATAAGGAATTATGAAATTCGACTCCAAATTAGGAAGATAGAGTTTGAAAATTTTCAATCAACACAAAGTGACAATCGACCTCAATAGGCTTCAATGGATGTTAATCGACGATATCTGACAAAGTTAATTGCAAACTCACTCAAATATATAAGGAATGTTGAAATTCGACTTCAAATTAGGAAGATAGACTTTGAAAATTTTCAATCAACACAAAGTGACAATCGACCTCAATGGGCTTCAATGGATGTTAATCGACGATATCTGACAAAGTTAGATGCAAACTCACTGAAATATATAAGAAATGTTGAAATTCGACTTCAAATTAGGAAGATAGACTTTGAAAATTTTCAATCAACACAAAGTGACAATCGACCTCAATAGGCTTCACTGTATGTTAATTGACGATATCTGACAAAGTTAATTGCAAACTCACTCAAATATATAAGAAATGTTGAAATTCGACTTCAAATTAGGAAGATAGACTTTGAAAATTTTCAATCAACACAAAGTGACAATCGACCTCAATGGGCTTCAATGGATGTTAATCGACGATATCTGACAAAGTTAGATGCAAACTCACTGAAATATATAAGGAATGTTGAAATTCGACTTCAAATTAGGAAGATAGACTTTGAAAATTTTCAATCAACACAAAGTGACAATCGACCTCAATAGGCTTCAATGGATGTTAATCGACGATATCTGACAAAGTTAATTGCAAACTCACTCAAATATATAAGGAATGTTGAAATTCGACTTCAAATTAGGAAGATAGACTTTGAAAATTTTCAATCATCACAAAGTGACAATCGATCTCAATGGGCTTCAATGGATGTTAATCGACGATATCTGACAAAGTTAATTGCAAACTCACTCAAATATATAAGGAATGTTGAAATTCGACTTCAAATTAGGAAGATAGACTTTGAAAATTTTCAATCAACACAAAGTGACAATCGACCTCAATGGGCTTCAATGGATGTTAATCGACGATATCTGACAAAGTTAATTGCAAACTCACTCAAATATATAAGGAATGTTGAAATTTGACTTCAAATTAGGAAGATAGACTTTGAAAAATTTCAATCAACACAAAGTGACAATCGACCTCAATGGGCTTCAATGGATGTTAATCGACGATATCTGACAAAGTTAATTGCAAACTCACTCAAATATATAAGGAATGTTGAAATTCGACTTCAAATTAGGAAGATAGACTTTGAAAATTTTCAATCAACACAAAGTGACAATCGACCTCAATGGGCTTCAATGGATGTTAATCGACGATATCTGACAAAGTTAGATGCAAACTCACTGAAATATATAAGGAATGTTGAAATTTGACTTCAAATTAGGAAGATAGAGTTTGAAAATTTTCAATCAACACAAAGTGACAATCGACCTCAATAGGCTTCAATGGATGTTAATCGACGATATCTGACAAAGTTAGATGCAAACTCACTGAAATATATAAGAAATGTTGAAATTCGACTTCAAATTAGGAAGATAGACTTTGAAAATTTTCAATCAACACAAAGTGACAATCGACCTCAATGGGCTTCAATGGATGTTAATCGACGATATCTGACAAAGTTAGATGCAAACTCACTGAAATATATAAGGAATGTTGAAATTTGACTTCAAATTAGGAAGATAGAGTTTGAAAATTTTCAATCAACACAAAGTGACAATCGACCTCAATAGGCTTCAATGGATGTTAATCGACGATATCTGACAAAGTTAATTGCAAACTCACTCAAATATATAAGGAATGTTGAAATTCGACTTCAAATTAGGAAGATAGACTTTGAAAATTTTCAATCAACACAAAGTGACAATCGACCTCAATAGGCTTCAATGGATGTTAATCGACGATATCTGACAAAGTTAGATGCAAATCAATGAAATATATAAGGAATTATGAAATTCGACTCCAAATTAGGAAGATAGAGTTTGAAAATTTTCAATCAACACAAAGTGACAATCGACCTCAATAGGCTTCAATGGAAGTTAATCGACGATATCTGACAAAGTTAGATGCAAACTCACTGAAATATATAAGAAATGTTGAATTTCGACTTCAAATTAGGAAGATAGACTTTGAAAATTTTCAATCAACACAAAGTGACAATCGACCTCAATAGGCTTCAATGGATGTTAATCGACGATATCTGACAAAGTTAGATGCAAATCAATGAAATATATAAGGAATTATGAAATTCGACTCCAAATTAGGAAGATAGAGTTTGAAAATTTTCAATCAACACAAAGTGACAATCGACCTCAATAGGCTTCAATGGATGTTAATCGACGATATCTGACAAAGTTAGATGCAAACTCACTGAAATATATAAGAAATGTTGAAATTCGACTTCAAATTAGGAAGATAGACTTTGAAAATTTTCAATCAACACAAAGTGACAATCGACCTAAATGGGCTTCAATGGAAGTTAATCGACGATATCTGACAAAGTTAGATGCAAACTCACTGAAATATATAAGAAATGTTGAATTTCGACTTCAAATTAGGAAGATAGACTTTGAAAATTTTCAATCAACACAAAGTGACAATCGACCTAAATGAGCTTCAATGGAAGTTAATCGACGATATCTGACAAAGTTAATTGCAAACTCACTCAAATATATAAGAAATTTTGGAATTCGACTCCAAATTAGGAAGATAGACTTTGAAAATTTTCAATCAACACAAAGTGACAGTCAACCTCAATGTGCTTCTGTGGATGTAAATCGACGATATCTGACAAAATTAGATGCAAACTCACTGAAATATATAAGAAATGTTGAAATTTGACTTCAAATTAGGAAGATAGACTTTGAAAAATTTCAATCAACACAAAGTGACAATCGACCTCAATGGGCTTCAATGGATGTTAATCGACGATATCTGACAAAGTTAATTGCAAACTCACTCAAATATATAAGGAATGTTGAAATTCGACTTCAAATTAGGAAGATAGACTTTGAAAATTTTCAATCAACACAAAGTGACAATCGACCTCAATAGGCTTCAATGGATGTTAATCGACGATATCTGACAAAGTTAGATGCAAATCAATGAAATATATAAAAAATGTTGAAATTTGACTTCAAATTAGGAAGATAGACTTTGAAAAATTTCAATCAACACAAAGTGACAATCGACCTCAATGGGCTTCAATGGATGTTAATCGACGATATCTGACAAAGTTAATTGCAAACTCACTCAAATATATAAGGAATGTTGAAATTTGACTTCAAATTAGGAAGATAGACTTTGAAAAATTTCAATCAACACAAAGTGACAATCGACCTCAATGGGCTTCAATGGATGTTAATCGACGATATCTGACAAAGTTAATTGCAAACTCACTCAAATATATAAGGAATGTTGAAATTCGACTTCAAATTAGGAAGATAGACTTTGAAAATTTTCAATCAACACAAAGTGACAATCGACCTCAATGGGCTTCAATGGATGTTAATCGACGATATCTGACAAAGTTAGATGCAAACTCACTGAAATATATAAGGAATGTTGAAATTTGACTTCAAATTAGGAAGATAGAGTTTGAAAATTTTCAATCAACACAAAGTGACAATCGACCTCAATAGGCTTCAATGGATGTTAATCGACGATATCTGACAAAGTTAGATGCAAACTCACTGAAATATATAAGAAATGTTGAAATTCGACTTCAAATTAGGAAGATAGACTTTGAAAATTTTCAATCAACACAAAGTGACAATCGACCTCAATGGGCTTCAATGGATGTTAATCGACGATATCTGACAAAGTTAGATGCAAACTCACTGAAATATATAAGGAATGTTGAAATTTGACTTCAAATTAGGAAGATAGAGTTTGAAAATTTTCAATCAACACAAAGTGACAATCGACCTCAATAGGCTTCAATGGATGTTAATCGACGATATCTGACAAAGTTAATTGCAAACTCACTCAAATATATAAGGAATGTTGAAATTCGACTTCAAATTAGGAAGATAGACTTTGAAAATTTTCAATCAACACAAAGTGACAATCGACCTCAATAGGCTTCAATGGATGTTAATCGACGATATCTGACAAAGTTAGATGCAAATCAATGAAATATATAAGGAATTATGAAATTCGACTCCAAATTAGGAAGATAGAGTTTGAAAATTTTCAATCAACACAAAGTGACAATCGACCTCAATAGGCTTCAATGGATGTTAATCGACGATATCTGACAAAGTTAGATGCAAACTCACTGAAATATATAAGAAATGTTGAAATTCGACTTCAAATTAGGAAGATAGACTTTGAAAATTTTCAATCAACACAAAGTGACAATCGACCTAAATGGGCTTCAATGGAAGTTAATCGACGATATCTGACAAAGTTAGATGCAAACTCACTGAAATATATAAGAAATGTTGAATTTCGACTTCAAATTAGGAAGATAGACTTTGAAAATTTTCAATCAACACAAAGTGACAATCGACCTAAATGAGCTTCAATGGAAGTTAATCGACGATATCTGACAAAGTTAATTGCAAACTCACTCAAATATATAAGAAATTTTGGAATTCGACTCCAAATTAGGAAGATAGACTTTGAAAATTTTCAATCAACACAAAGTGACAGTCAACCTCAATGTGCTTCTGTGGATGTAAATCGACGATATCTGACAAAATTAGATGCAAACTCACTGAAATATATAAGAAATGTTGAAATTTGACTTCAAATTAGGAAGATAGACTTTGAAAAATTTCAATCAACACAAAGTGACAATCGACCTCAATGGGCTTCAATGGATGTTAATCGACGATATCTGACAAAGTTAATTGCAAACTCACTCAAATATATAAGGAATGTTGAAATTCGACTTCAAATTAGGAAGATAGACTTTGAAAATTTTCAATCAACACAAAGTGACAATCGACCTCAATAGGCTTCAATGGATGTTAATCGACGATATCTGACAAAGTTAGATGCAAATCAATGAAATATATAAAAAATGTTGAAATTCGACTTCAAATTAGGAAGATAGACTTTGAAAATTTTCAATCAACACAAAGTGACAATCGACCTCAATGGGCTTCAATGGATGTTAATCGACGATATCTGACAAAGTTAGATGCAAACTCACTGAAATATATAAGGAATGTTGAAATTCGACTTCAAATTAGGAAGATAGACTTTGAAAATTTTCAATCAACACAAAGTGACAATCGACCTCAATGGGCTTCACTGGATGTTAATCGACGATATCTGACAAAGTTAATTGCAAACTTGGGCTTCAATGGATGTTAATCGACGATATCTGACAAAGTTAGACGTAAACTCACTGAAATATATGAGAAATTTTGGAATTCGACTCCAAATTAGGAAGATAGACTTTGAAAATTTTCAATCAACACAAAGTGACAATCGACCTCAATGGGCTTCTGTGGATGTTATTCGACGATATCTGACAAATTTAGATGCAAACTCACTGAAATATATAAGGAATGTTGAAATTCGACTTCAAATTAGGAAGATGGACTTTGAAAATTTTCAATCAACACAAAGTGACAATCGACCTCAATGGGCTTCAATGGATGTTAATCGACGATATCTGACAAAGTTAGATGCAAACTCACTGAAATATATAAGGAATGTTGAAATTCGACTTCAAATTAGGAAGATAGACTTTGAAAATTTTCAATCAACACAAAGTGACAATCGACCTCATTGGGCTTCACTGGATGTTAATCGACGATATCTGACAAAGTTAATTGCAAACTTGGGCTTCAATGGATGTTAATCGACGATATCTGACAAAGTTAGACGTAAACTCACTGAAATATATAAGAAATTTTGGAATTCGACTCCAAATTAGGAAGATAGACTTTGAAAATTTTCAATCAACACAAAGTGACAATCGACCTCAATGGGCTTCAATGGATGTTAATCGACGATATCCGACAGTTAGATGCAAACTCACTGAGATATATAAGGAATGTTGAAATTCGACTACAAATTAGGAAGATAGACTTTGAAAATTTTCAATAAACACAAAGTGACAATCGACCTCAATAGGCTTCAATGGATGTTAATCGACGATATCTGACAAAGTTACATGCTAATCAATGAAATATATAAAAAATGTTGAAATTCGACTTCAAATTAGGAAGATAGACTTTGAAAATTTTCAATCAACACAAAGTGACAATCGACCTCAATGGGCTTCAATGGATGTTAATCGACGATATCTGACAAAGTTAGATGCAAACTCACTGAAATATATAAGGAATGTTGAAATTCGACTTCAAATTAGGAAGATGGACTTTGAAAATTTTCAATCAACACAAAGTGACAGTCGACCTCAATGGGCTTCAGTGGATGTAAATCGACGATATCCGACAGTTAGATGCAAACTCACTGAGATATATAAGGAATGTTGAAATTCGACTACAAATTAGGAAGATAGACTTTGAAAATTTTCAATAAACACAAAGTGACAATCGATCTCAATTGGCTTCAATGGATGTTAATCGACGATATCTGACAAAGTTAGATGCAAATCAATGAAATATATAAAAAATGTTGAAATTCGACTTCAAATTAGGAAGATAGACTTTGAAAATTTTCAATCAACACAAAGTGACAATCGACCTCAATAGGCTTCAATGGATGTTAATCGACGATATCTGACAAAGTTAGATGCAAATCAATGAAATATATAAAAAATGTTGAAATTCGACTTCAAATTAGGAAGATAGACTTTGAAAATTTTCAATCAACACAAAGTGACAATCGACCTCAATGGGCTTCAATGGATGTTAATCGACGATATCTGACAAAGATAGATGCAAACTCACTGAAATATATAAGGAATGTTGAAATTCGACTTCAAATTAGGAAGATGGACTTTGAAAATTTTCAATCAACACAAAGTGACAATCGACCTCAATGGGCTTCAATGGATGTTAATCGACGATATCTGACAAAGTTAGATGCAAACTCACTGAAATATATAAGGAATGTTGAAATTCGACTTCAAATTAGGAAGATAGACTTTGAAAATTTTCAATCAACACAAAGTGACAATCGACCTCATTGGGCTTCACTGGATGTTAATCGACGATATCTGACAAAGTTAATTGCAAACTTGGGCTTCAATGGATGTTAATCGACGATATCTGACAAAGTTAGACGTAAACTCACTGAAATATATAAGAAATTTTGGAATTCGACTCCAAATTAGGAAGATAGACTTTGAAAATTTTCAATCAACACAAAGTGACAATCGACCTCAATGGGCTTCAATGGATGTTAATCGACGATATCTGACAAAGTTAGATGCAAACTCACTGAAATATATAAGAAATTTTGGAATTCGACTCCAAATTAGGAAGATAGACTTTGAAAATTTTCAATCAACACAAAGTGACAGTCGACCTCAATGGGCTTCAGTGGATGTAAATCGACGATATCCGACAGTTAGATGCAAACTCACTGAGATATATAAGGAATGTTGAAATTCGACTACAAATTAGGAAGATAGACTTTGAAAATTTTCAATAAACACAAAGTGACAATCGATCTCAATTGGCTTCCATGGATGTTAATCGACGATATCTGACAAAGTTAGAGGCAAACTCACTGAAATATTTAAAAAATGTTGAAATTCGACTCCAAATTAGGAAGATAGACTTTGAATATTTTCAATCAACACAAAGTGACAATCGACCTCAATGGGCTTCAATGGATGTTAATCGACGATATCTGACAAAGTTAATTGCAAACTCACTCGAATATATAAGAAATGTTGAAATTCGACTTCAAATTAGGAAGATAGACTTTGAAAATTTTCAATCAAAACAAAGTGACAATCGACCTAAATGGGCTTCAATGGAAGTTAATCGACGATGTCTGACAAAGTTAGATGCAAACTCACTGAAATATATAAGAAATGTTGAATTTCGACTTCGAATTAGGAAGATAGACTTTGAAAATTTTCAATCAACACAAAGTGACAATCGACCTAAATGGGCTTCAATGGAAGTTAATCGACGATATCTGACAAAGTTAATTGCAAACTCACTCAAATATATAAGGAATGTTGAAATTCGACTTCAAATTAGGAAGATAGACTTTGAAAATTTTCAATCAACACAAAGTGACAATCGACCTCAATAGGCTTCAATGGATGTTAATCGACGATATCTGACAAAGTTAGATGCAAACTCACTGAAATATATAAGGAATGTTGAAATTCGACTTCAAATTAGGAAGATAGACTTTGAAAATTTTCAATCAACACAAAGTGACAATCGACATCAATGGGCTTCAATGGATGTTAATCGACGATATCTGACAAAGTTAATTGCAAACTTGGGCTTCAATGGATGTTAATCGACGATATCTGACAAAGTTAGACGTAAACTCACTGAAATATATAAGAAATTTTGGAATTCGACTCCAAATTAGGAAGATACACTTTGAAAATTTTCAATCAATACAAAGTGACAATCGCCCTCAATGGGCTTCTGTGGATGTTAATCGACGATATCTGACAAAGTTAGATGCAAACTCACTGAAATATATAAGGAATGTTGAAATTCGACTTCAAATTAGGAAGATAGACTTTGAAAATTTTCAATCAACACAAAATGACAATCGACCTCATTGGGCTTCACTGGATGTTAATCGACGATATCTGACAAAGTTAATTGCAAACTTGGGCTTCTGTGGATGTTAATCGACGATATCTGACAAATTTAGATGCAAACTCACTGAAATATATAAGGAATGTTGAAATTCGACTTCAAATTAGGAAGATAGACTTTGAAAATTTTCAATCAACACAAAGTGACAATCGACCTCATTGGGCTTCACTGGATGTTAATCGACGATATCTGACAAAGTTAATTGCAAACTTGGGCTTCAATGGATGTTAATCGACGATATCTGACAAAGTTAGATGCAAACTCACTGAAATATATAAGGAATGTTGAAATTCGACTTCAAATTAGGAAGATGGACTTTGAAAATTTTCAATCAACACAAAGTGACAGTCGACCTCAATGGGCTTCAGTGGATGTAAATCGACGATATCCGACAGTTAGATGCAAACTCACTGAGATATATAAGGAATGTTGAAATTCGACTACAAATTAGGAAGATAGACTTTGAAAATTTTCAATAAACACAAAGTGACAATCGATCTCAATTGGCTTCAATGGATGTTAATCGACGATATCTGACAAAGTTAGATGCAAATCAATGAAATATATAAAAAATGTTGAAATTCGACTTCAAATTAGGAAGATAGACTTTGAAAATTTTCAATCAACACAAAGTGACAATCGACCTCAATAGGCTTCAATGGATGTTAATCGCTGATATCTGACAAAGTTAGATGCAAATCAATGAAATATATAAAAAATGTTGAAATTCGACTTCAAATTAGGAAGATAGACTTTGAAAATTTTCAATCAACACAAAGTGACAATCGACCTCAATGGGCTTCAATGGATGTTAATCGACGATATCTGACAAAGTTAATTGCAAACTTGGGCTTCAATGGATGTTAATCGACGATATCTGACAAAGTTAGACGTAAACTCACTGAAATATATAAGAAATTTTGGAATTCGACTCCAAATTAGGAAGATAGACTTTGAAAATTTTCAATCAACACAAAGTGACAGTCGCCCTCAATGGGCTTCAGTGGATGTAAATCGACGATATCCGACAGTTAGATGCAAACTCACTGAGATATATAAGGAATGTTGAAATTCGACTACAAATTAGGAAGATAGACTTTGAAAATTTTCAATAAACACAAAGTGACAATCGATCTCAATTGGCTTCAATGGATGTTAATCGACGATATCTGACAAAGTTAGATGCAAATCAATGAAATATATAAAAAATGTTGAAATTCGACTTCAAATTAGGAAGATAGACTTTGAAAATTTTCAATCAACACAAAGTGACAATCGACCTCAATAGGCTTCAATGGATGTTAATCGACGATATCTGACAAAGTTAGATGCAAATCAATGAAATATATAAAAAATGTTGAAATTCGACTTCAAATTAGGAAGATAGACTTTGAAAATTTTCAATCAACACAAAGTGACAATCGACCTCAATGGGCTTCAATGGATGTTAATCGACGATATCTGACAAAGTTAGATGCAAACTCACTGAAATATATAAGGAATGTTGAAATTCGACTTCAAATTAGGAAGATGGACTTTGAAAATTTTCAATCAACACAAAGTGACAATCGACCTCAATGGGCTTCAATGGATGTTAATCGACGATATCTGACAAAGTTAGATGCAAACTCACTGAAATATATAAGGAATGTTGAAATTCGACTTCAAATTAGGAAGATAGACTTTGAAAATTTTCAATCAACACAAAGTGACAATCGACCTCATTGGGCTTCACTGGATGTTAATCGACGATATCTGACAAAGTTAATTGCAAACTTGGGCTTCAATGGATGTTAATCGACGATATCTGACAAAGTTAGACGTAAACTCACTGAAATATATAAGAAATTTTGGAATTCGACTCCAAATTAGGAAGATAGACTTTGAAAATTTTCAATCAACACAAAGTGACAATCGACCTCAATGGGCTTCAATGGATGTTAATCGACGATATCTGACAAAGTTAGATGCAAACTCACTGAAATATATAAGAAATTTTGGAATTCGACTCCAAATTAGGAAGATAGACTTTGAAAATTTTCAATCAACACAAAGTGACAGTCGACCTCAATGGGCTTCAGTGGATGTAAATCGACGATATCCGACAGTTAGATGCAAACTCACTGAGATATATAAGGAATGTTGAAATTCGACTACAAATTAGGAAGATAGACTTTGAAAATTTTCAATAAACACAAAGTGACAATCGATCTCAATTGGCTTCCATGGATGTTAATCGACGATATCTGACAAAGTTAGAGGCAAACTCACTGAAATATTTAAAAAATGTTGAAATTCGACTCCAAATTAGGAAGATAGACTTTGAATATTTTCAATCAACACAAAGTGACAATCGACCTCAATGGGCTTCAATGGATGTTAATCGACGATATCTGACAAAGTTAATTGCAAACTCACACGAATATATAAGAAATGTTGAAATTCGACTTCAAATTAGGAAGATAGACTTTGAAAATTTTCAATCAAAACAAAGTGACAATCGACCTAAATGGGCTTCAATGGATGTTAATCGACGATATCTGACAAAGTTAGATGCAAACTCACTGAAATATATAAGGAATGTTGAAATTCGACTTCAAATTAGGAAGATGGACTTTGAAAATTTTCAATCAACACAAAGTGACAATCGACCTCAATGGGCTTCAATGGATGTTAATCGACGATATCTGACAAAGTTAGATGCAAACTCACTGAAATATATAAGGAATGTTGAAATTCGACTTCAAATTAGGAAGATAGACTTTGAAAATTTTCAATCAACACAAAGTGACAATCGACCTCATTGGGCTTCACTGGATGTTAATCGACGATATCTGACAAAGTTAATTGCAAACTTGGGCTTCAATGGATGTTAATCGACGATATCTGACAAAGTTAGACGTAAACTCACTGAAATATATAAGAAATTTTGGAATTCGACTCCAAATTAGGAAGATAGACTTTGAAAATTTTCAATCAATACAAAGTGACAATCGACCTCAATGGGCTTCAATGGATGTTAATCGACGATATCTGACAAAGTTAGATGCAAACTCACTGAAATATATAAGAAATTTTGGAATTCGACTCCAAATTAGGAAGATAGACTTTGAAAATTTTCAATCAACACAAAGTGACAGTCGACCTCAATGGGCTTCAGTGGATGTAAATCGACGATATCCGACAGTTAGATGCAAACTCACTGAGATATATAAGGAATGTTGAAATTCGACTACAAATTAGGAAGATAGACTTTGAAAATTTTCAATAAACACAAAGTGACAATCGATCTCAATTGGCTTCCATGGATGTTAATCGACGATATCTGACAAAGTTAGAGGCAAACTCACTGAAATATTTAAAAAATGTTGAAATTCGACTCCAAATTAGGAAGATAGACTTTGAATATTTTCAATCAACACAAAGTGACAATCGACCTCAATGGGCTTCAATGGATGTTAATCGACGATATCTGACAAAGTTAATTGCAAACTCACTCGAATATATAAGAAATGTTGAAATTCGACTTCAAATTAGGAAGATAGACTTTGAAAATTTTCAATCAAAACAAAGTGACAATCGACCTAAATGGGCTTCAATGGAAGTTAATCGACGATGTCTGACAAAGTTAGATGCAAACTCACTGAAATATATAAGAAATGTTGAATTTCGACTTCGAATTAGGAAGATAGACTTTGAAAATTTTCAATCAACACAAAGTGACAATCGACCTAAATGGGCTTCAATGGAAGTTAATCGACGATATCTGACAAAGTTAATTGCGAACTCACTCAAATATATAAGAAATTTTGGAATTCGACTCCAAATTAGGAAGATAGACTTTGAAAATTTTCAATCAACACAAAGTGACAGTCAACCTCAATGTGCTTCTATGGATGTAAATCGACGATATCTGACAAAATTAGATGCAAACTCACTGGAATATATAAGAAATGTTGAAATTTGACTTCAAATTAGGAAGATAGACTTTGAAAAATTTCAATCAACACAAAGTGACAATCGACCTCAATGGGCTTCAATGGATGTTAATCGACGATATCTGACAAAGTTAATTGCAAACTCACTCAAATATATAAGGAATGTTGAAATTCGACTTCAAATTAGGAAGATAGACTTTGAAAATTTTCAATCAACACAAAGTGACAATCGACCTCAATAGGCTTCAATGGATGTTAATCGACGATATCTGACAAAGTTAGATGCAAACTCACTGAAATATATAAGGAATGTTGAAATTCGACTTCAAATTAGGAAGATAGACTTTGAAAATTTTCAATCAACACAAAGTGACAATCGACATCAATGGGCTTCAATGGATGTTAATCGACGATATCTGACAAAGTTAATTGCAAACTTGGGCTTCAATGGATGTTAATCGACGATATCTGACAAAGTTAGACGTAAACTCACTGAAATATATAAGAAATTTTGGAATTCGACTCCAAATTAGGAAGATACACTTTGAAAATTTTCAATCAATACAAAGTGACAATCGCCCTCAATGGGCTTCTGTGGATGTTAATCGACGATATCTGACAAAGTTAGATGCAAACTCACTGAAATATATAAGGAATGTTGAAATTCGACTTCAAATTAGGAAGATAGACTTTGAAAATTTTCAATCAACACAAAATGACAATCGACCTCATTGGGCTTCACTGGATGTTAATCGACGATATCTGACAAAGTTAATTGCAAATTTGGGCTTCTGTGGATGTTAATCGACGATATCTGACAAATTTAGATGCAAACTCACTGAAATATATAAGGAATGTTGAAATTCGACTTCAAATTAGGAAGATAGACTTTGAAAATTTTCAATCAACACAAAGTGACAATCGACCTCATTGGGCTTCACTGGATGTTAATCGACGATATCTGACAAAGTTAATTGCAAACTTGGGCTTCAATGGATGTTAATCGACGATATCTGACAAAGTTAGACGTAAACTCACTGAAATATATAAGAAATTTTGGAATTCGACTCCAAATTAGGAAGATAGACTTTGAAAATTTTCAATCAACACAAAGTGACAATCGACCTCAATGGGCTTCTGTGGATGTTAATCGACGATATCTGACAAAGTTAGATGCAAACTCACTGAAATATATAAGGAATGTTGAAATTCGACTTCAAATTAGGAAGATAGACTTTGAAAATTTTCAATCAACACAAAGTGACAATCGACCTCATTGGGCTTCACTGGATGTTAATCGACGATATCTGACAAAGTTAATTGCAAACTTGGGCTTCAATGGATGTTAATCGACGATATCTGACAAAGTTAGACGTAAACTCACTGAAATATATAAGAAATTTTGGAATTCGACTCCAAATTAGGAAGATAGACTTTGAAAATTTTCAATCAACACAAAGTGACAATCGACCTCAATGGGCCTGAATGGATGTTAATCGACGATATCTGACAAAGTTAGATGCAAACTCACTGAAATATATAAGAAATTTTGGAATTCGACTCCAAATTAGGAAGATAGACTTTGAAAAGTTTCAATCAACACAAAGTGACAGTCGACCTCAATGGGCTTCAGTGGATGTAAATCGACGATATCCGACAGTTAGATGCAAACTCACTGAGATATATAAGGAATGTTGAAATTCGACTACAAATTAGGAAGATAGACTTTGAAAATTTTCAATAATCACAAAGTGACAATCGATCTCAATTGGCTTCAATGGATGTTAATCGACGATATCTGACAAAGTTAGAGGCAAACTCACTGAAATATTTAAAAAATGTTGAAATTCGACTTCAAATTAGGAAGATAGACTTTGAATATTTTCAATCAACACAAAGTGACAATCGACCTCAATGGGCTTCAATGGATGTTAATCGACGATATCTGACAAAGTTAGATGCAAACTCACTGAAATATATAAGGAATGTTGAAATTCGACTTCAAATTAGGAAGATAGACTTTGAAAATTTTCAATCAACACAAAGTGACAATCGACATCAATGGGCTTCAATGGATGTTAATCGACGATATCTGACAAAGTTAATTACAAACTTGGGCTTCAATGGATGTTAATCGACGATATCTGACAAAGTTAGACGTAAACTCACTGAAATATATAAGAAATTTTGGAATTCGACTCCAAATTAGGAAGATACACTTTGAAAATTTTCAATCAATACAAAGTGACAATCGCCCTCAATGGGCTTCTGTGGATGTTAATCGACGATATCTGACAAAGTTAGATGCAAACTCACTGAAATATATAAGGAATGTTGAAATTCGACTTCAAATTAGGAAGATAGACTTTGAAAATTTTCAATCAACACAAAATGACAATCGACCTCATTGGGCTTCACTGGATGTTAATCGACGATATCTGACAAAGTTAATTGCAAACTTGGGCTTCTGTGGATGTTAATCGACGATATCTGACAAATTTAGATGCAAACTCACTGAAATATATAAGGAATGTTGAAATTCGACTTCAAATTAGGAAGATAGACTTTAAAAATTTTCAATCAACACAAAGTGACAATCGACCTCATTGGGCTTCACTGGATGTTAATCGACGATATCTGACAAAGTTAATTGCAAACTTGGGCTTCAATGGATGTTAATCGACGATATCTGACAAAGTTAGACGTAAACTCACTGAAATATATAAGAAATTTTGGAATTCGACTCCAAATTAGGAAGATAGACTTTGAAAATTTTCAATCAACACAAAGTGACAATCGACCTCAATGGGCTTCTGTGGATGTTAATCGACGATATCTGACAAAGTTAAATGCAAACTCACTGAAATATATAAGGAATGTTGAAATTCGACTTCAAATTAGGAAGATAGACTTTGAAAATTTTCAATCAACACAAAGTGACAATCGACCTCATTGGGCTTCACTGGATGTTAATCGACGATATCTGACAAAGTTAATTGCAAACTTGGGCTTCAATGGATGTTAATCGACGATATCTGACAAAGTTAGACGTAAACTCACTGAAATATATAAGAAATTTTGGAATTCGACTCCAAATTAGGAAGATAGACTTTGAAAATTTTCAATCAACACAAAGTGACAATCGACCTCAATGGGCCTGAATGGATGTTAATCGACGATATCTGACAAAGTTAGATGCAAACTCACTGAAATATATAAGAAATTTTGGAATTCGACTCCAAATTAGGAAGATAGACTTTGAAAAGTTTCAATCAACACAAAGTGACAGTCGACCTCAATGGGCTTCAGTGGATGTAAATCGACGATATCCGACAGTTAGATGCAAACTCACTGAGATATATAAGGAATGTTGAAATTCGACTACAAATTAGGAAGATAGACTTTGAAAATTTTCAATAATCACAAAGTGACAATCGATCTCAATTGGCTTCAATGGATGTTAATAGACGATATCTGACAAAGTTAGAGGCAAACTCACTGAAATATTTAAAAAATGTTGAAATTCGACTTCAAATTAGGAAGATAGACTTTGAATATTTTCAATCAACACAAAGTGACAATCGACCTCAATGGGCTTCAATGGATGTTAATCGACGATATCTGACAGTTAGATGCAAACTCACTGAAATATTTAAGGAATGATGAAATTCGACTTCAAATTAGGAAGATAGACTTTGAAAATTTTCGATCAACACAAAGTGACAGTCAACCTCAATGGGCTTCAGTGGATGTAAATCGACGATATCTGACAAAGTTAGATGCAAACTCACTGAAATATATAAAAAATGTTGAAATTCGACTTCAAATTAGGAAGGTAGACTTAGAAAATTTTCAATCAACACAAAGTGACAATCGACCTCATTGGGCTTCACTGGATGTTAATCGACGATATCTGACAAAGTTAATTGCAAACTTGGGCTTCAATGGATGTTAATCGACGATATCTGACAAAGTTAGACGTAAACTCACTGAAATATATAAGAAATTTTGGAATTCGACTCCAAATTAGGAAGATAGACTTTGAAAATTTTCAATCAACACAAAGTGACAATCGACCTCAATGGACCTGAATGGATGTTAATCGACGATATCTGACAAAGTTAGATGCAAACTCACTGAAATATATAAGAAATTTTGGAATTCGACTCCAAATTAGGAAGATAGACTTTGAAAAGTTTCAATCAACACAAAGTGACAGTCGACCTCAATGGGCTTCAGTGGATGTAAATCGACGATATCCGACAGTTAGATGCAAACTCACTGAGATATATAAGGAATGTTGAAATTCGACTACAAATTAGGAAGATAGACTTTGAAAATTTTCAATAATCACAAAGTGACAATCGATCTCAATTGGCTTCAATGGATGTTAATCCACGATATTTGACAAAGTTAGAGGCAAACTCACTGAAATATTTAAAAAATGTTGAAATTCGACTTCAAATTAGGAAGATAGACTTTGAATATTTTCAATCAACACAAAGTGACAATCGACCTCAATGGGCTTCAATGGATGTTAATCGACGATATCTGACAAAGTTAATTGCAAACTCACTCGAATATATAAGAAATGTTGAAATTCGACTTCAAATTAGGAAGATAGACTTTGAAAATTTTCAATCAACACAAAGTGACAGTCGACCTCAATGGGCTTCAGTGGATGTGAATCGACGATATCTGACAGTTAGATGCAAACTCACTGAAATATTTAAGGAATGATGAAATTCGACTTCAAATTAGGAAGATAGACTTTGAAAATTTTCGATCAACACAAAGTGACAGTCAACCTCAATGGGCTTCAGTGGATGTAAATCGACGATATCTGACAAAGTTAGATGCAAACTCACTGAAATATATAAAAAATGTTGGAATTCGACTTCAAATTAGGAAGGTAGACTTTGAAAATTTTCAATCAACACAAAGTGACAATCGACCTCAATGGGCTTCAATGGATGTTAATCGACGATATCTGACAAAGTTAGATGCAAACTCAATGAAATATATAAGAAATTTTGAAATTCGACTTAAAATTAGGAAGATAGACTTTGAAAATTTTCAATCAACACAAAGTGACAGTCGACCTCAATGGGCTTCAGTGGATGTAAATCGACGATATCCGAGAGTTAGATGCAAACTCACTGAGATATATAAGGAATGTTGAATTTCGACTACAAATTAGGAAGATAGACTTTGAAAATTTTCGATCAACACAAAGTGACAGTCAACCTCAATGGGCTTCAGTGGATGTAAATCGACGATATCTGACAAAGTTAGATGCAAACCCACTGAAATATATAAGAAATGTTGAAATTCGACTTCAAATTAGGAAGATAGACTTTGAAAATTTTCAATCAACACAAAGTGACAGTCGACCTCAATGGGCTTCAGTGGATGTAAATCGACGATATTCGACAGTTAGATGCAAACTCACTGAGATATATAAGGAATGTTGAATTTCGACTCCAAATTAGGAAGATAGACTTTGAAAATTTTCAATCAACACAAAGTGACAGTCGACCTCAATGGGCTTCAGTGGATGTAAATCGACGATATCCGACAGTTAGATGCAAACTCACTGAGATATATAAGGAATGTTGAAATTCGACTACAAATTAGGAAGATAGACTTTGAAAATTTTCAATAAACACAAAGTGACAATCGATCTCAATTGGCTTCAATGGATGTTAATCGACGATATCTGACAAAGTTAGAGGCAAACTCACTGAAATATTTAAAAAATGTTGAAAAGTTTCAATCAACACAAAGTGACAATCGACCTCAATGGGCTTCAATGGATGTTAATCGACGATATCTGACAAAGTTAATTGCAAACTCACTCGAATATATAAGAAATGTTGAAATTCGACTTCAAATTAGGAAGATAGACTTTGAAAATTTTCAATCAACACAAAGTGACAGTCGACCTCAATGGGCTTCAGTGGATGTGAATCGACGATATCTGACAGTTAGATGCAAACTCACTGAAATATTTAAGGAATGATGAAATTCGACTTCAAATTAGGAAGATAGACTTTGAAACTTTTCGATCAACACAAAGTGACAGGCAACCTCAATGGGCTTCAGTGGATGTAAATCGACGATATCTGACAAAGTTAGATGCAAACTCACTGAAATATATAAAAAATGTTGAAATTCGACTTCAATATAGGAAGATAGACTTTGAAAATTTTCAATCAACACAAAGTGACAGTCGACCTCAATGGGCTTCAGTGGATGTAAATCGACGATATCCGACAGTTAATTGCAAACTCACTCAAATATATGAGAAATGTTGAAATTCGACTTCAAATTAGGAAGATAGACTTTGAAAATTTTCAATCAACACAAGGTGACAATCGGCCTCAATGGGCTTCAATGGATGTTAATCGACGATATCTGACAAAGTTAGATGCAAACCCATTGAAATATATAAGAAATGTTGAAATTCGACTCCAAATTAGGAAGATAGACTTCGAAAATTTTCAATCAACACAAAGTGACATTCGACCTCAATGGGCTTTAATGGATGTTAATCGACGATATCTGACAAAGTTAATTGCAAACTCACTCGAATATATAAGAAATGTTGAAATTCGACTTCAAATTAGGAAGATAGACTTTGAAAATTTTCAATCAACACAAAGTGACATTCGAACTCAATGGGATTTAATGGATGATAATCGACGATATCTGACAAAGTTAATTGCGAACTCACTCAAATATATAAGAAATGTTGAAATTCGACTTCAAATTAGGAAGATAGACTTTGAAAATTTTCAATCAACACAAAGTGACAATCGACCTCAATGGGCTTCACTGGATGTTAATCGACGATATCTGACAAAGTCAATTGCAAACTTGGGCTTCAATGGATGTTAATCGACCATATCTGACAAAGTTGGACGTAAACTCAATGAAATATATAAGAAATTTTGGAATTCGACTCCAAATTAGGAAGATAGACTTTGAAAATTTTCAATCAACACAAAGTGACAGTCGACCTCAATGGGCTTCAGTGGATGTAAATCGACGATATCCGACAGTTAGATGCAAACTCACTGAGATATATAAGGAATGTTGAAATTCGACTACAAATTAGGAAGATAGACTTTGAAAATTTTCAATAAACACAAAGTGACAATCGATCTCAATTGGCTTCAATGGATGTTAATCGACGATATCTGACAAAGTTAGATGCAAACTCACTGAAATATTTAAAAAATGTTGAAATTCGACTTCAAATTAGGAAGATAGACTTTGAATATTTTCAATCAACACAAAGTGACAATCGACCTCAATGGGCTTCAATGGATGTTAATCGACGATATCTGACAAAGTTAATTGCAAACTCACTCGAATATATAAGAAATGTTGAAATTCGACTTCAAATTAGGAAGATAGACTTTGAAAATTTTCAATTAACACAAAGTGACAGTCGACCTCAATGGGCTTCAGTGGATGTGAATTGACGATATCTTACAGTTAGATGCAAACTCACTGAAATATATAAGGAATGTTGAAATTCGACTTCAAATTAGGAAGATAGACTTTGAAAATTTTCGATCAACACAAAGTGACAGTCAACCTCAATAGGCTTCAGTGGATATAAATCGACGATATCTGACAAAGTTAGATGCAAACTCACTGAAATATATAAAAAATGTTGAAATTCGACTTCAAATTAGGCATATAGACTTTGAAAATTTTCAATCAACACAAAGTGACAATCGACCTCAATGGGCTTCAATGGATGTTAATCGACGATATCTGACAAAGTTAGATGCAAACCCACTGAAATATATAAGAAATGTTGAAATTCGACTTCAAATTAGGAAGATAGACTTCGAAAATTTTCAATCAACACAAAGTGACATTCGAACTCAATGGGATTTAATGGATGATAATCGACGATATCTGACAAAGTTAATTGCGAACTCACTCAAATATATAAGAAATGTTGAAATTCGACTTCAAATTAGGAAGATAGACTTTGAAAATTTTCAATCAACACAAAGTGACAATCGACCTCAATGGGCTTCAATGGATGTTAATTGACGATATCTGACGAAGTTAATTGCGAACTCACTCAAATATATAAGAAATGTTGAAATTCGACTTCAAATTAGGAAGATAGACTTTGAAAATTTTCAATCAACACAAAGTGACAATCGACCTCAATGGGCTTCAATGGATGTTAATCGACGATATCTGACAAAGTTAGATGCAAACTCAATGAAATATATAAGAAATTTTGAAATTCGACTTCAAATTAGGAAGATAGACTTTGAAAATTTTCAATCAACACAAAGTGACAGT